>NW_020455572.1:298771-314007 GCF_003342845.1 Nothoprocta perdicaria
GGAAGGAAGGAAGGAAGGAAGGAAGGAAGGAAGGAAGGAAGGAAGGAAGGAAGGAAGGAAACTGAATATAGCATAAGTTCTTATGGAGTAATTTTAGAAGTAATTTTAGGAGTAATTTTAGAACTTATAGCATAAGTTCTTATGGAAGAATTTTAGAAGTATACAGGTTAACCAAAAGGGGCCTTAACCTTAAATTCTGCTTGAGGCAGCACCAATAAAGGTGCCTTTTAGTTAAACTCTTACCTGTCCCAGACAGACTGCAAATTCTTGAAACAAGCCCACAGAATCTAAACCTACTTGTCTTTTGTTCTAGCCATTACAATTCAGCATATCCCCTAGAATTCCTCATGAAGAATTACATTCTATAGCACCCCTTTCCTAAGATTTCCTGCAAAACTACATGAAATTGCAGTTGTGATGTTACAAATTCCACACTATACACATAAATCTTGATATCTGCCCACAGCATACTGGTAGAGCTTGCAGCTTTCTGCCTGCTGGATGTGGCTTAACTTTCAACTTTTAAAATAACAATAACAATAACAATAACAATAACAATAACAACGGGTTTGATTTACTGAAAACATTTTTCAGCAAAGCTTTTTGGTTTGGCATATTGAAATTGCAATCATAGACCTTCTTAAAGCGTATGGATAAACCAAAGTGTGATTTTAAAGCTCAAATAAAAATAAATAATTTTTGTAAAAAAGGCTTTGCATTTGTCTTTGTTCACTCTTAAAGTATTCCGGGAATGTGGCCTTGTAGGAATATTTAGGAATGGCGGGAAGGTTAAAGTATCAAGAATATTCCTGTCTTGCTTTATTAACCTCCCTTATGAATGTCACTTGAGTCCAAACATCAGTCTATTAAAACTTCATTTACCTTTCTAACAAGACTTTAGCATTAGCCTGTCAGTCATTTAATTTCTATCCTAAAGTCAAGCTCGACTGTGGACCAGCTGATAAGCATTTCTATAAATTGAATAATATATTTCTTAAAAATTATTAAGCTGGTTATTCTTTTTGCTCCTAACCTGTGCATGGAAAATGTTGAACCAGTTTTCATCAAGGGATCTCTGTGCATTACATTTTGTATTTAACATATTGCAGATAGAGCTGGTAACAGTTTGAATGCAACACTGAGCACACTTGCAATAAATCTACAGCTGCAGAATTAGCCACCCTTACAACTACAGTAATAGTAGAATACAATTATATAGAAATCGAAAATTTCTGTCACAAAGAATGGGATATCATTCGATAACAAGCTCATAGGTGCTGTAGCAGTCCCAAGTAAACTCTGACTAAGTAGTTAGAGTAGACACAGAAAAAATGGGGAGTTGGTTATTAAACAAAGCAATTAATATAGATGCACAAAGAAAAACGAACAGCCAAAACAAAACAACTCCTCACTTCAAATTACAGATGTCCAGGATAGGTTATCAGGCTATTCCTGCATTATATACAGGCTATACCTGTAAATCTTAATGAAAAAGCAGAGGAAAGTTGTTAGATTATTGTGCAAAGTTATTAGATCAAACCCATCTGAAAGCTAAAAAACTCTTTGCTACTCTGTGCAGGCAGCAGGATGCAGCTGTAGAGATTCACTGGCAAATTCTAGCAGAAAGTGAATGTACTTTTTGAATGTGTGTTGCAATTATAACTTAGCTATCAAAACCAGCTAAAACATATTAATATACGTTAAAAGTATCCTCTAAATGTAACTCTAAATGGAAATTTCTTGATAGTCACCCTGTGGAAAGATCACAACCTCATTATATGTAGGTCATTCTTCTATTCATTTAGAGTTATTTCTTCTTGCTAGCACAGTGAAATAATATGTTATTTTACATACAATATGCTGAATTTATAGAATGAGGATATGGATTATGAGCATTTAAAAGGAGAGTAGTTTCCTGTATGTTTCTTCATGACACTTCAAGTCAGATAAAAATAGTGGAGACTGAGTATTTTTTTTATTCAGTTCAGTTACATTTTTTGTTTATTTTCCATTTATTGCTTGAAAGTTTAGGCYGCAGCATCTGGCTTTATTTTGATGCATACCATTTATAGCAATGTTGTTTTAATCTGTGAAGAATAAACATGTACATTTTTAAAATCATGAATGCAAGGGGCAAATTCAGGCTTTGGGATACTGAATCTTTTGATATTCTCTGATAAGATCCATATGTAGCATATATAGACTTTTTTTTCCCCCCACTTCATGGGGTAAAGGGATTGGAAGACTAAATCGAGCCTTTCCAAGCAATTTAGTCATATTAACTTTCAGATTTTCACATTAGCATTTTGCTGTCATATAAAATAAGTTAATCAGATTTCTGAAATTATATGCTTTCACTAACACAAGCTGAAGATATAATTATATCAAACCCTTCCTATTAGGTAAAACAAAAAGCATTTATAATATTGTATTAAGTCAATATGATAAAACTTGTAAATAAAATCTGATACACTCAAATTGTGTTAGTACTGAGATGCACCATTCTTCATGTTCATTTTTTAGCAGGACTAGAAATTGGTGTCTAATGGCTGTTTCAATTTGTGACAATAAGATATTTCGTATGTTGTAAAAAAAGAAGCTTACACATGTGCACACAGTCATACACTAAACTTCAAATTCAGTTACAAAGTACTGAAATAGTAGCAAATGAGAGAAAAAAAAGTTACCTGTGCAATGCTACATCAGTCTCCAAAAAAAATACATGTAGGAGTTATTTTTAACATTTATTATATTGATTTTTTTATTTATTGATTTTCCTAATTCTTATAATTTCAGTTTTGTAGTTTAGAGAGAATAAGGAATTCAAAATACATCTCATTTCTGGGATGATGTAACTGAAATATGTGAGAAAAATTTGTCACTGATGAATCTTGGAAGGTTATTATCTCTTGTTGTGATTTTTCAACTGCTCATGTGTTGAATAGTGATACATTATGTGTCACTGAGTTTGAAAATTAGCTAAATGAACTGCTTGGTTTAAAACCTAGGGCAATTTTGAAGTTTTGAAAAATATGAAGGTTCTGCTAAAAAAAAAGATTAAAACCCAACAAAACCCAAGATGTATTACACAATCTCTGTTTTTTATTGAATGCCTCCAGTAGCACCCATTCATCTCATGGAACGAGAACAGAAAACAAGCAGAAAAGAAAAAAAAAGAAAGACTTATAGTTTTGAATTAATGCAGTAATGATCTATTTTGCTTGTTTTGCTTATTAAAGTTTCTTTATATGCTTTGCTCAAGCTTCTAGACCTCCTTTGAGTGTATCTTCATTTAATGTGAAAAAGTCATTCTACTAATAATGAGTAAGAATAGACAAATATTCTGAATTATTATTTTTTGAGTTTTGTTAAATATTTTTGTGTTAATATTAGACTGTTTCACTTTGACTGAGAGTAGGAAGGAAAAAAAAATTCAAACATTGTCTTCTCAGTCCTAAAATGCTGTGTCCTGGTCTGAATCTGGACTTTAAGACCTAAAAATTTCTTCATTCACTACAGTTATAAGTACAAAGTCTTAGTGACCAAAAACTAATGGCTGAATAAAAGCCACTACTCAGTCACTTGAATTACTGAATGTTAAAATGGTAACTGGAAAGAGTTTTAAGTTAGAAGAATTTCCCTGTAACATTTAATTCATGCTACTGAATGGAAGATAGTAATTTAAACAACTATTCCCAATTTACTGTTAATTCGAAGTTCTCTTGTAACACGAAAACCTAAGCTGCACATTTCAACTCCAGCTCAACAGTAAGAAGCAAGCACATCATACATTTACCTATACTTGTTGTTAGGACAAAACAAAACAACAACAATAAAACAAAATGCATCATCATGAGTTGATGCTCCTAACAGGCTCCACGGAAGGGAAACCACAGGCCTTCCCCTCCTGGTAAAATTGCTTTCACATATAAACTGAATTTTAAAAAGGGAATATCATTCATTCTTCCTGCCAAAAAGGAGACATTGAAGATTGGACTGCTGTGTTCCACCATGTCAAGATTTATTCCATTTGAGTAATGACATCACTTTACTCCCTGGGACTTGGTTCCTATAATATTTTTATGTACACCATAACTAGAACAAAGACTTCAGATGCCACTATCATTATCATCCTGTAAACCTGGTCTGTGCAAGATAAAGACTGTGAGTGAAATGAATAAATGAGACCACTTAAGAGTAAAAAATGTAGGTTTTCTAACCCTTTGAAGTAGAGTGCTCAACGAAAGAGTATAGTGCTCAGATAAATTGAAATGACTGCCAACAAGAATGGGCAATCTTTTCAGAGAATAGCTTTTAAATAGCTTAACTTCTAAGAGTTGAGTCTGGTAGGCAAAACTGGAAACCTTGTGAAAACAAAAGGGTGTGAAACCTCTCAAAATTCCTGGCGGTTTTAATTCTAATAGGAGTCCACAAAGTAATACAATTTGGAGTTGTATTTCAAAGCAWAATTAGCTTCCAGTTCTGAGTCAAGATGTTGTGTTTGAAAAGCTTAGAGAGAGAAGAAAATGGCTGGAAGAAAGTCTGTTGTTTGTATTTGTTTGTTGTTTGTTTCTAACCTTCAGAAAAGGGAGATTCTCTAATTTAAAGATGAAAGTCTTAAAGACTCACTATACAACACTAAATGGTGCTGTGCTGGGCTAGTAACACCAAATTCGAAAACATCCCGTGCCACAGAGATTCTTTTAAAGTTTGAAGCCTCTTGCATGCTCTGCATAGCATTCTAATGCACATATATTTCATCATGGCAAACAAGAAATGGTTTATGACTGAAAGCCAACTGTATTTCAAAAAAATATATTTTCTTTGCATCATGATTTCTATCTTCCATCTTCTTTTTCTTTCAGAAGTTATAATTTGGGATAATCTTTCAAATTCAAATGGAATTGGRTAAAGACTCACATAAAAAAATTCACATGTATATACATTATTTCTAAATAATTAGAAGTTTTGTCAAATAACCTTAGTTCAAATTTAAACCAATAACATATCAGTTTATACCTTTTTGTTTAAAAATAATTTTAAAACTGTAATAACATTTGTCCCAGTTTGAAATTTTTTCAGCTTTTATTATACTTGACCAGAACAGATTCTATAACAGATGCCATAAAAATCTGGTAACATTGCATTTTGAAATGCACCAAAATATTGTAGAAACCTATAAGTGTATCTCATTGACTTGATTACACTGTGTTGTTTTTTTTTCAGCTACTCTATCTCGCTGTTATTTTCACACTCCAGCACACTGATAAGGAGCATAACAATATAATAGGCCATACCACTATTGCTTAATGATCCTATAGCACTGCAAACATAATATTTGCCTAGCTGAAGCTTCTCCTACACACTTAACAAAACGCAAAAACTCCCTTTAGGGGACTGCTGCATATCACCATACAYGACAGTTTCACTATATAATTTCTTCTTTACAGCTTTAAGCAATAAGTTAAAGACATACTCAAATCAGCTAAAGAGTTCTCAATACCTTAACTCCCCAGCACAGACATGGAGGTGCACACAGTACACACGGGAGTCAGTGTCATGGAAAGTCACAGGGGATGCGGCAGAAGGAATGGGAAGTCACTGCTTTGACCGGGGGCATATAATGGAATGCTGGAGGAGAGGATTTGAGGATTGCGTAAGGCTTACTATAGGATGTGTAGAACAGGAGCCAAAGGCAGGAGGGACCCACGTGATCTCAGGAGGAATGAGGATGGGAACAAGGAAGGTTGAAAGTTCCTGTCTTTTCTATAGAAGAAAAGATAGCTGTGTTAAAGAAAAGATAGCTGTGTCAAAGAAAAGAAGCTGTGTTAAAACAGCTAAACAATTTAACTGGTTGTTAGAAAGTCTTTGGGACCTTCTTTTCTAGAGGGTATAAAGAAGCTAGATCCCTTATTTCCCATAGAACTGTTACAACTTRGAGGACCTAATATTGGAAGAGAAATCCATTGCATAGATTCTCAAATTCTCTTTGGTAGAGTAAAGCTTTTCTTTAAACACAAAAGGTTTTCTCTGTGTTTTTTTCAATAGGTATAGTCTATGTGTCTTAACTTATGACCTTCAATATCATAGCAGTAAATAATTAACAGTCTTCCTTATCATGCTAAGCTTTGTTTCCTCTGAGAATCTTGCCAAGCCCAGCATTTCTGGAATTCATTRTTTAATTCCAAGATGTATCTTCTTTCATTTTAGGATACCATCCCTGAGAAAGAGTACTTGTTGCTCAAAATCCACAGCTCCATACTCATCATTTTASTGGAAAAGAATACTAAAATGGAAATACTAAACTAATGTGAAATTAATCATTAAACTTGCAGGTGAGAGATATGTCCAATGGTGATGGAGGTGCACAAAAATCATATTATTATTATACAATTTGTATTTTTATTATCATGTTGTTATTATGTTATGCCACAGAGTTGAGGAAAGGATATAGTTTCACTAGCAATTAACAGAGAGAAGATATAAGCAGACAATGAAGAAATGTCAAGTGGGTTTTCAGAGGTTTATCATGTGTTCTGACAAATGACCTATCCCATTTAATATTTTCATCATGACTTGAACACCTGAATTGAGCATACTTATAAAAACTKCATATAATGCAGACTGAGAAACTGAAAATACATCATATAGAATCAAGCAGGAATTAAACTCAAAGACAAACTCAGAGAGACAAAATATCCTGAAAACAACCATTATAAAAAGATTCACAATGTTCCACTTGGGAGGAAGAGTAGTGTAGGCCTAGATGGAAAAGACAGTATTTGGAAAGATGTTTACAGTACAGAGGTGGATCTCAGTATTATTGTTAACCAATAGTTTCATAGTCATGAAACAATGTTGACAAAATAGATAGACCTGGGACATGGCCAGCGTTCACTTCAGAAATAGAAGTCTTGCTTTAAGGTAAAATTGTCTTAGCTGTTCTGAACAGAAAATGTGTTTGTAGAGCTCCTTTTTGAATTTCTTTTAGTGTTTGATATTGACTAAAAGAGCTGTTCAATCTTAGCATATGAGAAATGTTTCTTCTAAACGCGAGACCAGTCTTTAAATTGCCATAAGCACTTTTTTAGGAGACAGTTGGTATGTTCTTTTTGATATCAGCACTTTGAATGGATTACATAACAAATTTTCCATATTTTTCTGGTCCTTGAAAGTCTTTATATACACATGCTGATTTTTTTCAACATAGTTTACAGACAGTATACAAGAACATAGATATAGCACACAGAAATATTAATCCCCATCACTGATGTGCAAAATCCTTCCTCACAAAAATACACATGAGGAAATGAATGATCTGAATCGAGTATAAATAAATTAATGTTGGGCTTAATTACATGAAAACATTCAGATGAAATATATAATGATTTCTTAATGGATAAAGGCCACTCTGAAATAATGAAAAACAATTATTGTACCTTATCAACATTTCCAACCAGTGTTACCAACTTTATTTCTGTTCTTAAATGAACACTTTTAAAGCCATCCCAAAGATTCAGTGCAAAAAACCAAAGATCACAGAAAAATATAAATTACAACAGAACAACAAGAACAAAAATCTGCTAATTTTATACTATGATACTCTTAATTTGGAACTATTTGAGAATTCTTTTTCCTGCAGTTAACAGATGCCACTGCTACACATTGTTATAATCATTCCATAAAATACTAACACATATACCCTAAATCACATTAACCATTGAAAATATGTTTCATAAGCCTCAGGGACTTTAAGTGTTATATTAATCACTGAACTCAATTAAAAGGATCCCATCAGGAACTTGGTGGTACTTCATAGATTTGCAGTGAACACCCTTACAAATACGGGTGGTGCTGACCTCTGTTTCCTCAGATAAATGGCTACTTATACTAGGTCTTTGTTTGTGTCAAAAATAAGAAAGAGAAAGAGAGAGAAGAAAGAGTGGTTTGTGAGAAGGAAAATAATACAAACTCCACTAATTTATTTTTGTTGAAGGTGGAATAAATATTTATGATAGGAACAGTATGCTCAAAAAGCAAAAAGAAAAGAAATGGGGAAAAAAAAMCCCAGTGATTACCTGAGTTATATGCCATAGTTTTCTGCCACCAACCATGTTTGATTTGCCTTTGGGCAATTTTAATAGTAATTTGGAAGTACTCAGTACTCATCATTTTATGGCAGGCACTCATTTGAAAACATTACATAAAATGATATGAAGCTCTTAAATCCCCRTCTCAAAATACATTAGTGATTTCTGCTTAAGCATTTATAGTGGCAGACTTCTCTAACTTGTAAAATATGGAGCTGAGATGAAAACAACTTATCCAAAGCCATTCTGCAATGGGTTACTTTTCTATTTACCCTCTGATATGAAAATATACTCATCCATTTAATAAATATATTAATCATAATTTTATTTCCTTTCAGCCAAAATTTTAATTGCTTTAATACAGAGTGATATGTGGAAATATTACATCAAAAGCACTAGTTAAAAAAAAGATAAAGTACTTGTTTAAATGTCTCTTCAGATTTTTATTGAATTGAATTAACATATTATTTTTCTAATAATGACTACTGTCTTTTCTAAGTCAACAGAATCCCATTAAAAAAAAAGAAATATTATGCATACCTGAAAACAAGATCCAAGCATTCTTCCAGAATATAGTGTGTACCACAATACTGTGGCAATAAGAAGAGCTCTAAAAAATATTTTCCATCAGTAATTATTTACTCTGTAACAGTGCTTGCTGATATCCTGATCTGTATGTAGATATAGAAATCAGGTTTACCAAAATATCAAAACAACACAGATATAGTTTACTCGTTCTAGTATAGGTCTTTTAAAAATCGATATCCAGATGTTTTCATGTGTAATGTGGTTGCAGTGGTTTAATGACAGAAAGCGTCAAAGTCAATTTTGAATTCAAATCACATTCAGATGATTATATTTCTTCTGCATAAGATTTCCTCTTTTTTTCCCCTTATTCCATTTTTCTGTTTTTTGACTAGTTTCATAAGCCACTCCATTAATGCAATAAAAATTACATTACATATAACAGTTAGAGGAATRAAAATGAAAAAGACTAAGGAAAGTTTTGGATTTGCAAAAAGAAGCTGCAATATAAACATTTCTTTGCAGGGGGGAGAAGACAGGAGAGCATTTATTTAACACTATCAAAGTAAGCTTTTATTTTGCTTTTGCTTTGTTTTTGTTTTTCCTTACTGAAAGAATTAATACTTTCTGCCTCCTTCTGCACCCCTCCTTTTTTNATGCTTTTAAGTCTTTCTTTGGAAAACTTGTCATTTTCAAAATACTCCTAAGAGCATGTAATCCCTATATAATTTAAAAAAAAATCCTTTTCTAAAAAAATAGCAATTTTCTAGATAACTAGTTGACACAATAAGTAAATGCCTCAGACTTACTTTGAAAAAGGTAATKTAGCATAGTTGGGTGGTTTATCTCATGCTTTGGAGGCAGTCTATCACCAGTAATAAGAGACATATCCAGATTAATGTGCATTAGAGAGTAATCAATACTATTATCAGCAAAAAAAAGGAAGAAAGCTTCCTAATATCTGAAGTCCGAATACTCTAGGGAGAAAGTGCAMTATTATATTTCAAGGCTTTCTAAGACTTTCCAAAGGAAAGAATATAGAACTAACACTTATATTTGTGTTTGAAAGAAGACAAAATTATGGGAAGGGGGGAAGGGAAGGGAACAAGGGAACAAAGCGACAACTCAGTCCTGCATGAATGAAGAGGAATTCTATTTAATCCTGTATTAAGAGTTTTGATAAGGTACAGAAGGARGTTTGAAGTTTTCCACTATAATAGTTACATGACTGAAGTGCATCAAATATAACATTGACTGACCTTTTCAATGTTTATGAAAAAATTAAGCAATTTGCTGGTGTTTGTAGTGTTTGGAGACAAGCTCGTAAGCTGACTAGGGGGACGATATCTTTCCATTGTAGGTACGTGATTAAAATATGCGTGTTAAGACATTATTTGAAAAAATCTGTTTTCTGATAGTTATAAAGACAGGAAAATGTAAAAGTAAAACAAAACATTAAAAAAAGACRGGGAAGATAAATATGTAAAAGGAGAAGTGTGGAAAACACAGAAAATTAAAATGTTTCATACAGTATTCATGTCCAGGTAATGGTCAAACAAGCCATTCAGCTTTAATTTGTTGTCTTAATGATTTATCTACTTTTTTTTTTGGTTTTTATTTTGTTTTGTTTTGTTTTCCAAAGGTTGGGGAAGTACTCATTTCCAGCAGACTGCTTGTCACACAGGCTACAGCACATCCCCGTTGTTGCATAAGTTACAAGAAGCCATGTGTGTGACATTTGTATAGGAAAAACTTTAACATTTAAATGAAACTGATTATGTTAAAATGAAACTGATTAACTGATTAAGTACTGATTATATTTTTTATATATATTATATATAAAAAGCTACATAAAAGTCATGGAAAAGTGATCAAAATGGTGCAGAACATTGTGGAAGAAATAGGCTTCAAAACAGAATCAGAATAGAAATCTAGAAATAATAGTTTCACAGCTACTCATTTTCTAGATTTTCACCTTCAGATGAATGCTCAGGGTGCATGTGCTCCAGCTAATGTGTACAGAAACCACCATGTTCTACGACAGGAGAACAGTAATGTTCTTCTGATAGCTGTATTTTATACATTTGATATAAGCGATGACATTTGTCGGTATAGATGTTATTATATGTAGCCTGTCGTATTTGTATATATAATTCACCATTGTTATTAGATGGAAGAAAATCAAATGTAAAATAAGCAACTCTCCAAGGCCAAAGCTGCAAATACTAGAGAAGTGCAAAATAGATGTTAGGCTTGATTAGTTCTTGATGTTAGGCAAAATATTCGACTCTTCAGAATTCCATTATGAAAAGGACTGTGTAGCGAAGCTGCTCATTAGAAAGATGAATTAAATAATGTTGGGTTATATGACTAACCCTCATTTCCATAAGAACCGAGGAGCTCAGACACAAAGAGCAGGTGAGGGAATCTGAATAACAACCTGTCTGATCTACTCCAAGGCTTGTCACAGGAGAATGATCAGGTTGTCAAGGGCTCATCCACATAGTCACAGAGGAAAACAGTTGCAAAACTGAAGATAGGGGGAACACACAGTATTCAGAGAATGGCAGCCTTGCCAGGCTCCTCCAAGGCTATCCCAGCAGAGCCCCATGGCCCAAGTGGGAAATCCAGCAAGATGAGTCATTGCAGTTKTTCTCTGGATCATCTGTTGAACTGAGAGAGTCCCTGCCTGGGGCGTGTGACACATGGTAAGATGTAGTAGGGAAACATTTGGAACRTCACAAAGCCTGCTGTGGAATGTTTAGACAGGAACCAAAGGCAAAGAAAAGGAGGGATTTTGCTGACTTGCAGAGTAAAAACCATGGAAAATTGAAYAGAGGAGTTGGTTGGGTGCAATTGCTCGTCATGTTCTGTGTCTCATCACCACAATCTGTCCTGCCTTTCACCAAAATGTTTTCTTGGGGGAGTGACTCTTTATTTTGTGCATGTGTGTGTGGAGGTCTACGTCCCAGCACCCTAGAACCTGGAATCAGAGTGGTAGGCAGAGGACCTGTAGTGGCATTAGTGAGAGTGAGCATGCAAGTCAGAATGCAGTCACCAGTGAACATCAAGATGGATCAGCCAGTGAATAGGTGAGCCAGGGAGGCAGGGGTGTATGTGTCTCTGAGTGCAATACTCTAAGGGAATTGGCTATTGGAAGGACTGAGAGTTTCACATGACTGCCAAGGAGAAATCAGGGGATTGAGGTGACCTAACACCCATATAGATGTGTGTGTGTGTGGATGTGTGTGAGACTAGGAGAGAGACTCCCAGAAGAGTAAGAGTCTAGGAGATTGATGGACTGGAAGTTTAAGGTCAGGTGCTGAGAAGATCCACTGTATGTGTGTAGTGATGAGCTTGATACCACCAGCTGAAATGTGACTCTACARGCTTGCGGTCAGTTGCATTTCTAGGTTTCAGTGACTTGATAGAAGGTCTAGGCCCAGGTACTGGTAGAGACAGCACTGTGCTCTCATGACCAAGAAGGCTGATGGGATTCTGGGGTGCATTAAGAAGATTATCTCTAGCAGGTTGAGAGGGGTGATCCTCCCCCTCTACTCAGCCCTGGTGAGGCCAAATCTGGAGTACTGTATGCAGTTCTGGGCTCACCAGTACAAGAGGGATTCTATGATTCTATGAATCCACACCCTCTCTATATCTATGTATATCTAGATATACATACCTATACATATATGTCCATGTGTATACATGTGTGTATATTTATATGTGTAGTTGTGTCCTACTAATAGATCTAGAACAGTCAGAGAGGGAGGAAAGCAGGAAGCTGTTCATACTATTTTTTTCTATATGAGTGCTAAGTTGTATGTGTTGATCCATGTAGCCAGCCAAAGATATATGTATATATAGGCTGAATACATGCATTTGGATGCAATTATTTGCTCAGCTTTGTTAATGGTTGGATCTGAGGACACGGAGCTGCAGCAGACTCATTCCATCAGGCTACCAGGCTTAGCTTTGTTACTTAAGAAATATAAAGTAAAAGCAAATGTTTTGGATTCACTCAAAGTGTTTAATTCTTATTTTCTATATAAAATAAGTATTATATGATCCGTAACTGAAGCATGCTTTGAGAAGAAAAGCTATTAAAAAAGTTACAGTCATTTTTTTCTGAAAATTTTCCAAAAAGCATTGGCAAAATTAATTTATGATTAATATTTAAAATATGAAGTTTTGTCCTAATCCTGAAAAAAGTAACTGGTTGCAGTGCAACTAGGTTTCATTAATGTTATGTATTATAAAGATAAAATTTATAATAATCTTTAGTAATATAATCTTTATATTTATTATTTATATAATAATCTTTAGTAATATTTTCTTTAAATTGTTGTGCTTTGAAGATTGGCAAATCTCTCCTGTTAACATTCACAGGAAGTTGGATATGTAGAAATAGCTGTTACCAATTTTTAAGAGTAGATGAAGAAAAGTTTAAATTAAAGAATACTTACTGAAGATATTTTAAGAAGAGTATTAGATAAGAAAACAATCATCCTTGCACAACAGTTTCAAAAGCACTTCACACTTTTCTGTTTTTTGGAGGACTATTAGCTGCTGCTACTGTTGCTATATTACTGTTATTAACAAGTATTTTTGAGGAAATCTTTTGGCAAATGCATTACTACAGTTATTGTCTTTTCTGAACARAACTACATGAAATAGAGTCATTGTCTATATGTTGCTATGAAAAAATCTACAAAAGATCCTTATCTGGGTCTCAGAGATAACAACGCAAACACTGAGAAGAACAAAAACATTTCTAGGAACAACTAATATCTTTGTTTTTCTCTTTGGTACATTTCAAAGCTAGAAAGCTTTGAAGCTTTTTATAAAGCTAAAATAATAATTAAAAAAAGGCTTTATATAAAAGGATCCCATTTTTGTATTTAATTTAATAAGAAAATGGAATAATTTTACTGATTTACTTAAGGTAAATTTAGGTTTCCATTCAAAACTTGCTATTTTCAACTTGTAAATATTAGTCTAACTCCCCATGAAGAAACTGTAATGTAAACAGCTGTTGCAGTCTGTTTCTTAATGTGAACCTTCACAGAATCACAGAATCGCAGAATCACAGAATCACAGAAYGGTTAAGCTTGGAAGGGACCTCTAGAGATCATCTAGTCCAACCCCACTGCTCAAGCAGGGACACCTGCTTGACACCTCTGTGACACAAACATGTGGCACAGAGTGGCATCCAGGCGGGTTTTGAAGATCTCCAGAGCAGGAGCCTCCACAGCCTACCTGGGCAGCCTGTTCCAGGGTTCTGGCACCCTCACAGTGAAGAAGTTCTTCCTCATATGGAGATGGAAGTTCCTGTGTTGCAACTTATATCCATTGTCCTTTGTCCTATCACTGGCCATAACTGAGAAGAGTTTGACCCCATCCTCCCTACATTCTCTCCTCAGGTATTTGTACATCTTGATAAGATCCCCTCTCAACCTTCTCTTCTCCAGGGAAAACAGGCCCAACTCAACCTTTCCTCGTACAATAGATGCTCCAGTCCGTTTATCATTCTTGTAGCTCTCCACTGGACCCTCTCGAGAAACTCCACATCCCTATTATACTGGGGAGCCCAGGTGCGGCCTCACTAGAGCTGAGGAGAGGGACAGGATCCCCTCCCTTAACATGATGGCAACTCCTCCTGACACAGGCCATTGGCATCCCAGTGGTCTTCCTGGGCACAAGAGTTCATTGCTGGTTCATGGTGAACTTGTTGTCCACCAAGACTCCCAGGCCCCTCTCTGTGGAGCTGCTCTACAGCAGGTCAACGCCTAAGCTGTATGCTGTGGTTATATCCCCCCCTGGCTCAGCAGTCTTTGGAAAGTTGCAAAAGCTGCTGAGTTGAGGTTTGCCAATATTCCTTGCTGCCACACTGTGCACAGACCCGACTGAAGGCGTAGTTGCTATGAAACATCTGCATGAAACATCTATAATGAAGATGCTTCCCATCTTTTTCTTAGTTTTGTGTTTTAAAGTTAGYCTATTCAGATATAATGAAACAGAAGCATCTTAGGTTTTGAGACACAAGTGTGTATATTTTGTGAATATAATCACTTCATATAGTCCTTCACTTAGTTTGGGAGAATTATACTTTTTGTCTTTAAAGTTTACCAACAAGCAAAAATGATTTATGGACTTTAGGTAGCTTCATTGCTAAAAGATAAAATGATACTGTCATCATATTTGACTGTTTCCATGGAAATGAATGGATTTTCACAAAACAATCCTGGACAAGAACGCAAAAAAATTGCATGAGGTATTGAGATAGGTATGTAAGAGACACAGGTCAATATAATCTAATTTATAATGTCAAAATCATACTTCTCAGTTTCTGTATTATTAGGCATAATAACAGTCTTCCTTTAATTCTCCTTTAGAATCCCTTTATAAAAATCACAATAATTTCATATGAGTTATCTCTCACACAACTTTCTATGTTTCTATGTAAAATCTTCTATCATATATATATTTTTCTTGATGACTCTCCTCTCCTCTCCTCTCCTCTCCTCTGCCACCTCGCGGGGACAGCTGTCCCTGGCATGCACAGTGTGCAGGGGTGTCCAGCAGTGGCCTCCTGGCAGGCAGATGTGTTGTGGGCCCCTC
>NW_020455572.1:314168-344726 GCF_003342845.1 Nothoprocta perdicaria
ATTTCCTTCCCTTCCCTTTTCCGTACCTTCTTCTTCCTCTTCCACTTACCTTCCTCTCCCACTAACCTTGCCTTATCTTGCCTTACATTATCTCACCTCTCAACTCACCTTAGTGTACTTTTTTCTATGAACAACAGTAAATGTTTTTCACAATCCCAAACAATTCCATTTTACGTTTCTTAAAATACTGAAAAGGAGTGGGGGCAAGTGCAGTGGAGAGATCAAAACTGCAAAACGCCTCTGGTCATGCTAAACTCACATAATCCAAGCTTATTTTTACTGCAGTTGGTCTCCACTTACGACTCATTTAAAATGCATTTTCTGTAGTTTTGATGATAATCTCAGCAAACTGTACACTTTCCAAAATTTATTGCTATACATGTTAAATAAAGTTCAATAACTGGAGGGTTATAATCAACAGGGGAGAAATGATGTACTGATAACAACATTAAATGTCTCTAATGTGACTGTTTTCCTCTATAATGTCTCATTCATTCCATTTTGGTAAAACAGTAAACAAACCACTCTAATAGACAAGAAAAAAAAACACATTCTTTTCAACTCAGCAGTGAACAGCTGCCGTTAGTCTTTATCTGAGTGAAAAGACTGAAAGTTTTGAAAATATGGTCTCTATTTTTATCAAATCAATTCATCTTGCAAAGTAGTACTGTCTACAACATAAGGAGAGATTTTGATTTAGAAGTGAAAGCAGAAAGCTTGTGGTTATCATTTTACATGTTAGAGGGAAAGTGCCAGGGCTTTCCCATTACTGCTGCACAAGGCTAGCTGGCTTGCTTTGTATGGGCACATCACGGGCAGTGCCATTCCAAGGGTTTTATATCTTCAGAAATTAATGGGAATTAGTCTTCTGGGCACCCTTGTAATTTTAGAGAGTCCTGCCCACATCCACAACATCCATATTGGCAGAAAACATACAGTTTAATTGTAGTTTGGCATACCTATTTTGATGCACTGAAAAAATGAGGTAAATTCATTATATATGTGTTTATACCTAATATTACCGTGACTCCTTGTGGCTGCAACAGTCCAAGGACATAAGTGAAGCAATATCTTTGAAGCATATTTTGTTAGAAATATTAGTATAATGAGAAAATACAGACAAAAGCCAAAAAAGAAAACCTGAAGCTAAATATCAGTTGAGAACAATTCCAATTTCAGTTGTATTTTATTTTGAACATTGTTGAATGTATTTCAGCTGGAGATGTGTTCTATACTTTTTTAATCCATCCTTTGTGATTACAAGGTTGATGCAGAAATGGCTGCTGTAAGGATTGACTACCAAATAACACTTATGTAACTGAGATCTTTTTGAGGTACAACTGAATGTTGTCAGATACAAATTCTCTATCTGTTTGAAATGCTTGCTCTGAAAGAAAAAATTAAGCACAATGGATTATGGCATACATATATGTTAAGAACAGAGGAAGACAGACAAACTTTCCTCATCTGCTCCCCTTCCTTCCCYCAAAATACTTTGATAGAATATACATTATAGAAAAGATATCTAGACAAAGCAGCAGTCATGGCTATATTTACAATCAGCAAAACTTGCTATTTCTTTCCAGAGTTTTTTACATAGAAGTATGCCTTAAAAAAAAAAAAAAAAAAAAAAAAAAAAAAAAAGAAAGAAAATTTTTCTTTCTGTTGCTGGCTGGAAATGAATCCTGACCAAATAAGGGAGATCTAGACTGACTTTTCTCAGCTTGAATTGATGAGAATAATCCAACTGGAAAACAAAGAAGTACAGACATACCTTGTTTTGCAACTGCACTTTCAGTAGACCATCTAGGAATACCAGAGAATAAGCAAAACCCTAGTGAGAAGCATTCATGATTCCTAAATATAGATAAAGCTGGAGAGCTTGGACATATGGAGAATGGTGGAGATAAGTGAGGCAATTGGAAGACCTTCCTAACAATACAATTTAAAGATAAATAAGAGGTCAAGACAGTAGTCTGGTTGGAGTGCACACAGACCAGGGTATCTATAATATATATTATAGTATATATATATATAAAATATATATATAATAATAAAGAGAGAATTTGCCCAAATATGTTTGAAGGTCATTAGTGGTAATGCTTTGAAAATTCAAAAAAATATTCTTATCAGATCAGGCAATGATCAGACCTGCTGATAAGGAAAAAAAAAAAGAAAAAAAGAAAAAAAAAGAACTTTCTGCTTAGGAAAGAAGTAGTATGAACCTTTTTGCTGACTACACAGACAGGAAAAACAATTAAAAGTCTTTGTACTTTAAATATTATTTATGAAATAGTAGTAACAAAGTAATTACTGTGGAGATGCAATTAATGTGATAGGAGTTATTAATGTTCTTTTATCATTATATTAAAACCAAATAAGAATAAGCAATGAATGAACTTATTTGTAGAAACACCAAGTCACATTTTAAAATTATTTGCCTATGTACAATTCACAGATAAGACCGTGTGATGTCTATTTATCATGGTCAGAATAATGTCAAGATGAAGTGCAAGTTTTTGGAAACACTTTTTAAAAATCTTGAAATTAAATTACAAAATCTCTTTTTCATCCTGTCAGCTCTCCTATGAGTAAGTTATTGTTTGCATTATGAGCACAGTATCTTTGATTTCAGCTGATGTCCAAACTGTGTTTTAAAGGCATTTCAACAATTTCATGCAGTAGAAGCAACTGAATGCAAAGATTTTAAGTTTTTAAATAATTTGATCATTACTATATGCTGTGTATGTAAACAGTATACGGAACATGATTGAATGTATTGTTAGACAGTCTATGCTCCACTTTTTAATAGGCAGATGAAAAAACAGAGTGAAAAGGTTTTTTACCATCACATCATGTAATAGGTGTAAGTTAGAAAGTATTGATGTCTCTTAGGATTTTTCTTCTTTTTTCTCCTATCTGAGTGAATTAATTATTCTTATTCACTTCAAAGAAGTTGTATAAATAACATACCTGCTAAATAAGTTTACGGTTGTGTGATATCATAATAAGAATTTAGTTATCCTTATCTGAAGTGATCTTCTGTGAGTCTCATGCAGGACTTTAGACAACTGAAATGTTCAAACAGAAAAGAGTGAAATATTTACAGTGCTTAGAGCTCCTTAGCTGCCCATTCCCACAGTCTGACTATGAATTATATCCAAAGCTCAAAGCTGTGATGTGGGTCACAGCACTATCACATGCAAACTCTTCTGTGACTTTGTTTTGCAATGAATACACATTTGAATGAACAAATATCTGTGGTACCAGCCAGAAGAGCTCAGCAATCTGGATCAGCATGGCAACCTGTCTATCACAGTGGCATGGTAACAAACATAGTACTCCACACACTATATCTGCTGATGAAGAGTAAGAAAAAACAAAAAGGCTAATGGAGGTTGGGATTCATGTCTCTCAACCCTGTCCTTCCTTTTTCAAAAGTTTTACAGAACACTCAGGCAACTTCGAGTCACTACTATGAATTTGAGACCTGCATGGAGAAAGAATTTTACTCAGTCTCTGCATTTTTGTCAGTTCTCAAATATCCCTCTTCTAGTCAATTCAAGATTTTAAAAAATTATTACTTTTTTAATTTTAAATTAGGGAATATTAGAATRAATAAGGACTTCACAGAATTATATCCCATGCAACATTATAGCATATTGAACCAGATATTAAATTGAAGCTCCAGGTTTCTTTCACAGAATCACATAAAGATTGAGGGACCTCTAGAGATCATCTAACCAAACCCTTTTGCTCAGACACCTAGAGTATAGGGCACAGGGTGGCACCCAGGTGGATTTTGAAGACCTCCAGAGAAGGAGACTCCAAAATCTTCCTGGGCAGCCTGTGCCAGGGCTCTGTCACCCTCACAGTGAAGAAGTTCTTCCTCACATGGAGATGGAACTTCCTGTGTTGTAATTTACACCCATTGTCCCTTGTCCTATCACTGGCCACCACTGAGCAGAGCTTGGTCCCTTCCTCCCTACTCTCCCTCTTCATGTACTTAGACATATTAATCAGATCCTCTCTCAACCCTACCTTCTCCAAGCTAAACAGGCCCAACTCACTCGGTCTCTCCTTGTACTAGAGATGTTCCAGTCCCTTCATCATTTTTGTTGCCCTCTGCTGGACCCTCTCTAGAAGCTTCACGTCCCTCTTGTCCTGGGGAGCCCAGAACTGCACACAGTACTCCAGGTGCGGCCTCACCAGAGCTGAGGAGAGGGGCAGGATCCCCTGCCTGCTGCCTCATGGTTAACTTGGTGTCAATTAGGTCTCCCAGGTCCCTGTCCGTGGAGCTGCTTTCCAGCAGGTCGACCCCTAATCTGTGCTGGTGCCTGGGGGTTATTCCTCCCCAGGTACAGGACCCTGCACTTGTCCTTGTTGTACCTCATGAGCTTCCTCTATGCCCAACTCTCCAACCTGTCTAGTTTCCCCCAAATGGCAGCACAGCCCTCTGGAGTGTCAACTACTCTGTCCAGTTTGGTATCATATGAAAACTCCCATTTGCATCYTTATCACAGGAGAAAAAATAAAGTTATAATTCCCCTTCCTTTCCCATTCCCTCAGCCCATAAAATCATCTCAAACACAGTTTCATGGCTTAAGATATCAGTCAGATAATATCTGACAATACGAAAGTGAATGAAGCATCTGAAGAGATAAACTTGTCCAATTATTTACTGGAGAAGAGATCTTAGAAACTTTTAGATCACGTCATCTAAATAGGAAAAATATAGCTGAATTCCCCCGTCATACTGAAGAAGGAATTTCACAAATATATGATCTGAACATAATAAAGTTTTAAATTTCAATCACACTGAAAGAAAGTAACATTCTAAAAGGTGAACTGTTCATTATTTCCTTTTATTAAGCTGACAAGCTCTTCATTATTAAAAAAAAAAATTAGTTTTTTATTCATGACAATTTCTTTGTATTTTTTTTTCTTTTCCTATTTCTTTCTATTTTTGGTCTTTCTTTAATGATCCTCTTTTTTTTTAATGTTTATCTACTGACCATTTTCAGACTTTCGTGAAGTTTATTCTCATGCAGAAATTTTCTGTATTTTTGTAAACAGAAGCATTTGGAAGTTACTGATGAATAATATCACTAATGTTCCTGAGCAAGCTTGGCTTAACCAAAGATACAATTCCTGTGTTGCATTAGAGACATAAATCAGTAAAAACTCTGCATTACAGATAGAGAAAGAACCTTCTAAAATTTTGGAAAAGGCTGCATATGCACTGATGAAAAATTTCATGATTTGTTAATCTAATTCAAATGAAATGTTTTGTAGCATATCAGTGGATTTTCATTAAACGAAAATTAACCTACACTGGATTTATAACAGTTGAAAATATTTAGCCAAGTATGTTTTCCTAATAAGTATGAATTTGCTTTCAGGGAAATTTAATAAATTCTGTACTTTGTCATCTTTGACATCAGAAAATAAAACATACTGAAATATATAGCAAGGTGAAAATACTTCAACTCAGACAAAATTCAGCTAATTTCTCCTAATATGATTCACTGTTTCTGGGGAGCTGCAACATGGTGTTCATTTATAAGTGAAATTACCCATAAAATTATGCATCATAGGAAAGAGTATAATGCCAAATTTTCTTAGCTTGTTTCTTTTCCTAAATACAAGTCCATTCTTTGAAAACTTACACAACATGAGATCCCATAACATAACACCTAGGGACCTGTATGTACATAGGTATTACTGCTTGAGAGAAGGTTTTAATGCCACAGATATTACTAGCCTATTACCTGTCTGCTTATATAAGTAAGGTTAAATTTGCATGTAAACAGCAAAATGAAACCAGTCATTTTTAAATTGTGTATTTTTCATTTAATAATAATATTTATCTTTCATATCATGAAGTGCAATTTCTGATCCCTAGCCATTAAAAATTGTTAAAGGAAGTCACTGAACTTGGAAGGAAAGAAAATATAAAGCATTGTAAGACTGAAAAATATTTAAATATGGAAGTATTAATATGATTGGTTGCATTACATTTTATTCATTTCACACATTCTTTGTTACAAAAATAGGTGGTTTATTTCCACAGTATTGCATAATTCTTTAAAAAAGGAGTTAAACTGATGATTAGATAGTAGATGGTTATTTCCCTCTTTTTCCCTTTCCACTTTTTCCTTTTTTTCCCTTTTTTCTAAGTCTTTCTGGTCTCTTTTTTGATAAAAAAAAAAAAAAAAAAAGAAAATACAAAATTTTTTTTAAAAGGATTTTGCAATATTTCTGAGGGTAAAAATCTTACAGAAATATTTTGTATGCAAGAAGATGATCATATTTAAGAAAGTTTTTTAAACATCAGTATTTTTTATCACATAAAAAATGCTAGCAAATCAAAATTTTCATTTTTTATATGTATTCACAGATGTTCTTTTACTGAGTTGTGCAATACCTCATGACTAAGTTCTATGCAGTTTTGAGCCTTAATTAAATCTTTTTTTTTCTTTTTTTCAATAAATTACACTACTACTGCCAATTCTTAGCCCACAGCTCCAGTAACTGCAGAAGCTTTGCAAGTATGAAAAGTGTCATTTTAAAATACATCACAGAAGTAAGAGACCTCAAAAGAAACAAGTGTCCCCATTTTCTTAGAGAATGTACTCTGTCCCTTCATCCAAGCCACTGATGAACAAGTTGAACAGCACTGGGCCCAGTACTGACCTCTGGGGGACACCACTGGCCACAGGCCTCCAACTGGACTCAGCCCCATTTATCACCACCCTCTGAGCTCTGCCATCCAGCCGGTTCTCCATCCACCTCACTGTCTCTTCACCTAAACTACACTGTCTGATCTTCTCCATGAGGATGTTGTAGGTGATGGTGTCAAAAGCCTTGCTGAAGTCAAGGTAGACAACATCCATGGATCTCCCTGCATCCATTCATTCAGTTATCCCATTGTAGGAGGCTACCAGTTTGGTCAAACATGTCAGTATGAAAGGAAAATGTTTCATATCAAGCACCTGCAGTGACTGGTAGCTATAAAGTAATATTATTTCAAAAATATTCAAATATTCAAAAATATTCAAAAATATTAAGTGATTTAGAGGGTGACCTTTACCTTACTATACCAGATTCTGTGATTCTGTGATTCTGTGATTCTGTGATTCTGTGATTCTGTGATGTTACCTGTTTCTTTGAGCTCCACTCTATTTGCTGCTGCAGTAACTTTTTCCCTTTCTACAAAGAGTTTTAACTTGATTTTATGAAACCTATATCAGCTTCTCAAACAAAATACTGTGCAATAGAGTGTTTTATTCAGAGTACTAACCTTTTCAGCAGTCAAATGATTTTTTTTGACAAATTTACATTCTCTTTTTTTTTGTTTCATCCCTGCAGTAAAAATTGTATCCTAATAAATGGCGTTAGCTACACTTTGCACTTTTGTAGTATTTTCTTACCAGTGGGGAGAAAAAAAAATATACCTCTCCATTATATTTATTTATTTACTAATACTAAGCATCTGTTATGAACTATCCTCACTTGTAATCCCAATGATTTTTCCCAACCTTTAGCAGCTTTCTGTAGCAGAGAAAGAGGAATGAAAGTACATAATCCCTGCAGCAGCTACTAGACATTATTGTGTATAAAGCAGTCACATTTTAATATGTTGTTATAGCTGCTCATGGAAGGATAATCATACAAGGTTTCCTTATTTTCCCAAACTGAAACTTCAAGGTTCAGTTTGAGGATTGCCCATCAAAGCTTTTCTTTTTCTCTTTCTATGCTTTTGTTTTAAAACATCCGAGCTTGAAATCACCTTATTATGCATCAGAACTGGTACACTTAGCAGAGTCCATTTATGAATGATTACCAGCAATAGCTATTCTTTACAGTATGGTTCCAGAGAATACATTTCAAAAGGAATTTCATCACCACATGTATTTTTTATGCTTCTATTTTTGAAATGTAGGGTTAGACTCTATTCAGCTATGGCCACATGCTTAGGATTTGATTGCCTGAAACACAGACATTCCTGTAGCGCACAACACCACTTTGATAAGTAGATGGTGATTACTATCAACTTCTGGAACCACAACATAGAAATGCATTATCTGTTCCACAATAGAAAAACAGTACCTGGTTGTATGTTTGCCTAACTCTCCCCACTCCTTGCCTGGATCTTTGGAACTCTTAAAATATATACTTGACTGTTTATCATCCGAGGGCACGGAATGCACCCTGAGCAAGTTTGCAGATGACACCAAGCTTGGTGTGGAGTGGCCGACACTCCGAAGGGCTGTGCTGCCATCCAGAGGGACCTGGACAGGCTGGTGAGTTGGGCAGAGAGGAACCTCATGAGGTTCAATAAGGACAAGTGCAGGGTCCTGCACCTGGGGAGGAATAACCCCAGGCACCAGGACAGATTAGGGGTCGACCTGCTGGAAAGCAGATCCACGGAGAGGGACCTGGGAGTCCTGGTTGACACTAAGTTAACCATGAGTCAGCAGTGCCCTCGTGGCCAAGAAGGTCAATGAGATCCTGGCTGCATCAGGAGGAGTGTTGCCAGCAGGTCAAGGGAGGTGATTCTGCCCCTCGCCTCAGCTCTGGCGAGGCTGCACCTGGAGCACTGGGGGCAGTTCTGGGCTCCCCAGTATAAGAGGAATGTGGAGCTTCTGGAGAGGGTCCAGAGAAGAGCAACTAAGATGATTAAGGGAATGGAACATCTCTCGTACGAGGAGAGACTGAGCTGGGCCTGTTCTCTCTGGAGAAGAGAAAGCTGAGAGGAGATATGATTAACATGTATAAGTTCAGGAAGGCAGAATGCAAGGAAGAAGGGGACAAGCTGTTTTCATTGGTGGCCAGCAATAGGACGAGGGGTAATGGGCATGAGCTGAAACACCGGAAGTTTCGTCTCCAGGTGAGGAGGAACTTCTTTCCTATGAGGGTGACAGAGCCTGTGGAACAGGCTGCCCAGGGAGGTTGTGGAGTCTCCTTCTCTGGAGGTCTTCAAAATGCGCCTGGATGCCACCCTGTGCCACATGCTGTAGGTGTGCCTGCTTGAGCAGGAAGGTTGGACTAGATGATCTCTASAGGTCCCTTCCAACCTTCAGTAGAAGTCTGGAAAGATGCTCCAGATTGATTCATTTCAGTGATATTAATTCAACTGACTGACAATTTATTATGTGAATCTGAAGTGAATTTGAATTTGAATTACCAAAATGTTATTTAAATCACAAAATCTAAAAAACAAAACCACCACCACCACCAATAATAAAAACACATATACACACCTATGCTAGCAAATTAAGGATGTTACAGACATAAAAAACTCAAGTGAGGATGCATTCTTAAGTTCCTAGCATAGTTCCTAGCAGGCAGCCAACCTGGTTTAACCAGTAGTATCCCAAATGCTTCCTTGTTGCAGTTCATACCTTTAAGACCATACATAAGACAGAGAGGGACCTTGCTTTGGAGGCGAGGGGAATTCAGGAGTATAGACCAATGCTCTTCTGCACCACTGGGCATCCATGCCAGCAAACACTCCCTAACACTGTTTTACATGGCAGATGTTGCCACAGGGCTTACTGAACTGGCTTCTGGCAGATGTAGTATAATTACTTTACAAAATTGTCGGTAATAGAGTCATGCAGAATTTTGTCACACCTCAAGTATGCTTATCATCTAGTTTAACTGATTTGTACCTCAGTGTAAAGTATTCAATGTCTTCAATTGTTTCTGGTTGTGTACATGGCCAGATTGCAAAGAATGGGTTTGGGAAAAAAAAAAAATCCATGATAAAGCATTTCATTTATTGGCTGAAAATTTCACATCAGAGAAAAGTTCATACACTAGTAAATGTATTCACAGATGAGATACTATCACAAAATGGGCTGCCAGTTATGAGAATAAGTTTACACATGACTGAACACGTCTAATCTACTTGAATACAAATTACCTGGAATGAATTGTCCAGCTTCTGCTCTTGTCCCTCAGTCTGTTCTTGGCATTGTGCAGAGGTTTGATCACTACGGAACTGTGAAAGCTCTTTCAATACCTAAACAGACTTCTTTATGATTTCGCCTCTTTTCATAAATAGCTTTCAGGAAACAGCAAAACAACAAAAGAACAGAAACATAATAACATTGTATGAAAATTTTCTGAAATTTCTTCATTTATGGCAGATCACTTCTATATCATCCATTATATGCAGACTAGAATGTCCTTTCCCTACTATATGTAGGATTTTTTGACTACTTAGAAAGAAAACTCCTCAGGGCCAAACATCTGGAGCCTCAATAAAACGGCTAGCTCACATGACACTGGTTTACATTAAATGTATGCTCTATAAACAATTACAAAATTCTGGCTGAATACTAAGTAGCACATTCAAATTGATTAACTTATCCCTGAAAAAGAGTGAGCACTATTTTAAGATTAATTTTTGATGTTTTTTTTTTTTTATTTTCAGTTTATTCACCTTTTAGTGCTTGTGCTTAATTTTTCTTGGCCAAAATTTTAGATTTATTCTTTTATTTTTTTGCAATGTGCAAGTAAAAATCTGCATTAAAAGATGTATTAGGACAATCATTTTAGCTGTGGCCTTTACCCGTGACTTCAATACAGCC
The DNA here is from genome assembly GCF_003342845.1 of Nothoprocta perdicaria. Classification (NCBI taxonomy): domain Eukaryota; kingdom Metazoa; phylum Chordata; class Aves; order Tinamiformes; family Tinamidae; genus Nothoprocta; species Nothoprocta perdicaria. Next base: position 324,770 of record NW_020455572.1, read on the forward strand.
ATCAAAAGCTGGAAGAAATAACATTTCTTTTTGGATTTATAAATAATGGGAAAAATATTCTTTTACCAATCACTGAATGGTGCAATAATCTACTTTCTAATAAATTTGAACTTTATTTCTGATTTTATCTTAGAAAAAAATCATACTTTTTTTCACAGAAGATATTGCATATTATAAGTGGTAGCTCAGACAGGACTAATGACTGAAAATTAGAGATCATGGTCATATAGTATTTTGATAAAAGTAAGAAAATGTAATACTTGCTGTCAATTTCCTATATGTAGTCTGTAAAACCTGATTCTTTTTTGAAGATAGTGAATTATTATACACTCTACATTTCTTAATACCTGCATTTCATATTCGTCTGAGAATTTTACACAGTATGTTATTTTGCACAATATATTCAATATGATTGTTTCACTCTACATTCTTACATAAAGAAAAATGAAAATCTGAGTGAGATTGTAACATTGCATCATAATTTTTTTTTGCTACTGGAAAAAGGTTTGAATAGAAATTGCCTTAAAAATTGGATACAGTAATCTTCTGGTTACATTTTTAAATTCCTCTCAGAACATTTAATTAGCTCTTACAAGAATAGGGCCAAATATGAACCTTTTTACAGTGCAAAGACAGGCTAGCTTCTTAACCAGTAAATATAGTGAAGGATTCTTCACCTGAATTACACACTAGCAAAACAAAAGTTACATTTTCTTTTCTTGAAAGAAATTCATTAATGCAGGGGGATTGGAATATATGATCTCTAAAAGTCCCTTCCAACCTTAAGGATTCTATGATTCTATGATATATGTGCACTTACACACAGATTAAAATATGTTGTGGACACAGATTCTTAGAACCGAAATCTCAACTGCTGTTGAAATAAATAGGAACCAGCTATGAATAAATGAAGCCAGAACTCCACCTGCAGTAAGTAATATATCCTGATTTGAAAGGAACATAGAGTATGTGGATTCTAATTTGATTATTCAAGAGCTCATAACTTGGAGAGGTTATAACTCTCAGCAAAGGCCAGAACCAAAATTATGTCTGAAGCACTTTTGCACAGCCATGAAAAAAACGGGCTCTAGCCAATCTATATGTTCTTCTGACCATGAGGGCCTGTTAGGTTTGTTTTTCCCATTTTTCAGTGAAGGACAACATTTGGAGACCTACAGAACAAATACATTTCTGTGGGTTATGTAAAGTCTAAATTTGTGACAGCTGTTGTCAGTGAAAAAAGAGAAACAAAGGAGTTGCTATTATATATCTAGGTCATTCATGGACTTTGGCTTGATAAAGCTTGGTTAGCTTTATAATTGCTTCACAATGCTGGAGAGAGTAAAGCAGTCAACAACTTTTGAATCAATCTGAAAATAAATCTGAAATAAAATGTCATATTATCATTTATCTCATAATCAGACAATAACAAAATATGTTCTAATACACATATAGGCCATGTATAATCAATATTTAAAAACAAATGATGAAAGAAAGATATGAGAAAATTAAAGATAACCGTCATTTTAACTGTTGTACAGGCTGGAATATGAATTTCTGATTACATAGAACACAAAAACATAAAAAAGGTGACAGAAAMAAGCAAACAATTACTGACTGGCATTAATATACAGATTAGCTCTTATCTTACCTTGGCATATGTTAACCGCATTAATTTGTAGCATACCATTACTTTGGACTGAAAAAAAAAAACTGTTTAAAGTAATAATAGCTATAGACTAAGCATAAAAAGATAAATAATAAGTATGCTAGCTTGATTCACTTTTATTCTTTCTCCTTTCAATTTATGTGATATCTTAACGAGTGATAAGTTGTCTTATTTGAGTGTTTTTGAAAATTTAAATGTCTTGTACCTTTTTGAAAAACCTCCAAACTTTCTACCTTATGTTACACAATGACTGTTGCTGAAAATTATCTTTTGAGTTATATAAAGAGAGTATGATTTTCAGGTACCAATAGTATTTTCTTTTTAGTAACCTGCGATTTTCTTAATAGACCATTTTCTAGTAAATGAGAGAAAGTCTAGCTGACATGTATAATAACCAATTTTATCATTGTTTTCTTTTAGATCTGATTTAGCGTACTAGAATATGTTCGCTACACAGCACTTTTTGATAATGCTTTTTTTTTAATGCTCGGACTATTGGTTAGTTTTCATTGTACAGAGGAACATAAATAGAACAGATAACACAGATACAGAATTATGTAAAGTGGAAAAGAAAGCTTTAATCATCCAAAAATAGATGTGCCTGATTAAGACCAGGCACTGCAAAGAAGTGTTATTGGTTTTAGATGAACTGTTCACATCATACTGAGTTAAATGCAGCTTCAAATACTTACAGGATCAGGAGCACCTAGGAGACAAAAGAATTATTGTTTATATTTTAAAAGAGTTATTGTTTATATCTTATTCATCCAAAGCCCTAGTCACAGCTTTAAACAGTTTTAGAAGTTATCTTCCCAGGTGTAACTCAATATTATTTTGGATTTTAGATGACTATACATTAGAGCATCAATTTTAGGTTTGTTAGTCACCTTCATTTTTCATACTATGTAAAGAAAATTTTCAATTAAATCTATTAAAAGTAGATGTATGCACTAGCCTGTCTCTTAAAGAGTTTTAGTATGGCACAGARAAACCTCCTGAACACACACTTCTCTTTCTGGATATATCTCACCCTATATGGTGGTGTTCGCTTTACTCTTGAGCTTAGCTGTCTAGCTTATAAAGGAATGAGAAAATGCCTTGGACTGTGATTTTCAGAGCAACAAATCGAAATCTCTGGAGGAACTATGAAACATAGAGTCTGCTCTGTGATCTTCTGCTTTGTCTCACAGACATCAGTATGTTTCTGTACTGTCAAAAATGGTACCAACACTGTGGCTAATGTTCATGGTTTGTGTAGGTTTTTTGTCTCTGTTTCATAATCCAATGTGATATAAATATATACATTGTGATTTATGAAATATATATGTTATCTATCTATGATTAGAATATCTGTAAGCTAAATACTGAGAATATACAAAATATTCAGTTCTATGTACTACTCTGGTATGGACATTTTGCAGCTGAATCTGAGGCTTGTGYCATCTACAAATTATTACTGTGCTAAAGAGAATATAATTAATATTAGCTTGTATTGAAAACAAAAAATATATTTAAATAATGCAAGTAACATTGTTAATGCTGTGATGGTACAGACCTCACAGTACAATATATAAGCATTTTTACTCAAATATATGAGCAATTTAGAGAAAAAAAGATGAGAGCAGTTGCACCTAAGAGGCCAGTGATGGAAGAGTATAAGTTGAAGGACCTTCAGACAGATGGGAAATCCCACTGAATATACAAGAAGGATGTTTAGGAACACCAAATAAAACAAGGTAAGCAGTAACTGGTGCAGAAGAGACGTCTGAGCCAGTAATATAAATCCACTAAGAATCTGTGAGGAAAACTGAAGACAGAAATGATATTTTGGCACTTTGGTCCCAGCTTCATCTTCTCAACGGTTCTCAAGCCTGCTTACTGTGACTTTCATAAACAAGGATCCCAGTAATCCCATAACTACATGGCATCAGACATTTGCTATTATACACTTATTGATCATTTAGCACATATGTTAAAGACTAAAGCCTTTGTATGTGTAGGGATGATGATTAACGTTGTATAAGATTTAGCACAAAGTATTATTGATATTACAATTTAAATTGACCAGATTTTTAGAATTCTGTTCTGTCCCATCGCAACATTCACTGTTTTCTTGTTATATTATGCACATGCATTCCACAACAGATACAGATAATATGAATATGTTGTCCAAACATCAGAACAAACGTTAATGTTTTTTTGTGCCTTTTGTGAATAGATGCATCCTAAGATTTACATGTTATATTCCCTATTTGCATATCAGAAGGACTGTTAGTCCTTACAAAACAGATAAATTTCTGGAACAGTATAATTATTCAAAATTATAGGTATAATTTATTGAACATATCCATAATAATATCTTTCAAATTGGCTCTAACATCTTTTAGTGAAAGTTGAACTGTTATGACAGCTGCCAGTTTTGAGTGTCAAAACATCAGGCTATCAATATTAAAAATAGCTTTTAATCCATAATAATGGAATTTCTCAACCTCTTTACATGAGAATGAAAGTCAATGTTCTACTACTGTTCATTTTCCAATATCCAATTACATAATAACATCATTTGTAACGTCCCATAGAAGCTGAAGTCTGGTTATTTTAAAATAAGTAAGAAATTCCTCATCTACTAGCACATTTTTTTCTCCCACTCAATGACAATGTGAACCACAAGACTATATCTAGGAGAAAATAATAAAACACACAGTTTTGTTTGTAGCAGAAAAAATACTATTTTATTAGGAAAGATTTTAATGGAAAACAGATTACAGGAGACTGAGGAACTGTACAACCAAAAAGGGTTCTCCCATCCACCTGCCCCCCCCCCAAAGTATTAAAACATCAGAAAATGCTCATTATTTTAATCTTATTTAAATTATATGCATATATATACATAACCATAAATATATATACATATAAACATGCATACATATATGATATATATACATATATACATATATACATATACATATATGCATATAAACATATATACATATAAACATATATACATAAACATAAAAAGAAAGTAAAAGTCTATTTTAGTTTACTTCCTCCAGTTTTGCTAGTAAATTTTTTTCTTTCTGCTTTACTTTATTGTACAGGGTGGGTAAATTGCAAAGCTTAAAGATTTTCATATAGAGGAAATGTAGTTATTAATTGTGTCTTTAAACTATGATACCAAAGCTTAATAAAAATTCATGCTTGAAAGATTCAGCTGAACTGATAAAAGGCAAGACTATTTCTAACACTGAGAAATATTAAAAATTGAGACAAGCCACAAAGAACAGTAGTTGGGTAATCCTTAACGGAAATTTTACAATCAAATCAACTTCTGCATAGGCTCAGTGGACTCAGTTGAGAGAAGTTGGTTTTGTGTTTTTTTTATGAGTGCGTGTGAGTAATCCAGCGAATTAGACTTCATGATCTCATGCTGTATCCAATCTTGAAATTTAGGAATTTTGAGAGACATGAGTCTCACACGGAGTTACAAACACTATATAGACTTGGAGAATGATTTACTGAGCAAGAACAAGGCTGTATATAGCCCTGTCTTTACACAGTTTTTGTACCCTATTTCTGGTGTATGACATTTTATCATTATCAAATGCTTTGAAGAAGGAGCAATGGGGCTCTTTTAGGAATCCCTTGCCCAGTGAAATAACTACCAGACACCGTGTGATGCTTAAGTCCAGGAACAAAACCCAAATTGGTGGGAACTAGCAAGAGCTTTTCCTTCTGGAAGTTTTAGTAAAGAAAACATCACAATGGTGCAGTGCATTGTTGAGAAAGTCTTGTTTCAAACCTTCCAGTGTGAGAATTCTGGCTCCCCATGATCCCAAGATATTTCTCTAACACCATAGCTTTACAGGAACTGGATTTCTCTCCAGCCCAGAAAAACATGGAAAAAATATTTGGGAACTCATAGATATGAACATCATATTTCCTTGACAGTTTGGACAGCAATCTGAAAGCAGGGCAATTTCCAYATACAGCAGGTCTCTGGAGCAGCTATCCTGCTGAAATTTTCCTAAAGTCAAACAACCACCTTGGGAGACACATTTTCAATGCCAGCTGATCTATTACAGATGAATCCAATAATTCTAATCTTTTCTTTCTCCTAAAATATATTTTTCTGTTTTTCTGTTTTTTTTTTTCTCTTGAAGAACTATTTTCTAGTAGAAAATAGTCATTTCTTTCAATCATTTTACAGAAGATGATTTTCTTAAGGGTTGACACACATAAATTCCAGGCAGTGGATCATATATAACCACAGAATAGTTAATATTTAACCTCATGCTACTCAGGAGAAAAATATTGTTGATACAAATGATAAATCTCATTTGATTTCAATTTGAAGAAAAAAATAAAGCACTGAATAGAATTATCTTTTTTTTTTCTTTTTTTGTTTCAATTATACTTACGTTTTCAATTACACCAAAAACTTAAAAAAATGCTTGCACCTAAAAAGAAAAGTTATAATGATATCTTTTTTTTTCAATTATTTCTAAAAAAAAACAGTCATAGAATATGAGGTAATGTTATATTCTTCTTGTACATAACATTAAAAAAAGATACTATTATTCTGTGATGTCTTTTGGATACTGTAAGAAATCAGATATTTTTACTCACAACATATATATGGCGTACTGCTTTCATTACGCCTGCAAACTTAAATTTTCCTTTTCCTGTTTTTTAAGATCTTAGTCATGTAACATAAGCATACTTTTGATTCAGCTATTTTTGATAAAATAAATGTCACTTTCAAGGAAGGAAATTAATAATAAAGAGGAAATAGAAAAATACAATTTCCTGCTGTAAGACTGTATAAACAAGTAATTGGTCTTGTACAAGTCAAAATAGGCTTATCATTTCAATCAATATTTCATGACACAGTGTAAGAATTTTTTTATAGACACTGTTAAAATAAAATTACCTCCCCTATGAAAACATCCACAGACCTATACACACATACCAATGAAGTTCAGAGTGTGAACTTGGTCACAGTCTTTATGATGTTATCTTCTGCTCTTTTAAAGCTGAGCTTGATAGAGCTTTTTAACAGTTGCAGTTATCTCAGTTGCTGTATCGTGTGAGAAATGAACTGCCAAGAAAAGAAAGGAAAAGCTGCCAGGAAAGAGAAAGGGTCCAGAATAATATAAGCTTTGCTGAACTAGAGATTAACTTAATATTTTAAGATATTTCCACTAGAATTTAACTTAATCTTTTAAGATTTTCAGCATGATCTCTCTAGTAAAACTGCAAACACCAAAAAATGTGCAACATTCTGRTCATTTAATGATTTATTTACTGTCAGATGGATATTTCATTTAAATCTCTATGTATATATCAGTAAAAACACAAATGTACAATGCCAATCAATGTATACAGTGAAGAGAAATAATAAAAAGGACCTAGGAAAGTTTCTAATAAATCAAATGAAGAGATGAAGAAAAAAATGCCACTAAAGACTTTCTAAAAAAGAAATATACTTCCCCCTCTCCCATATAGCAACCCTGCTTTTTGTACCTGGAATGAAAAACATATGGATACATACTTCAGAGAACTGCATTAAAACAAGAAAGGTAGAGATACAGGATTTTTTCTTTTCTTTTTTTTTTTTTTCCTTTTCTTTTTTTTTTTCCAGTAGTTATGTTTATGGGGATACTATAGATGTTGACTTCATGAAATACCCCAGTAAAACAACCCAAAAGTTGTATTAAGTCGTCACTTTTATGTTTATGGGAAATTTTATTTTGTATTTCATTTGTATTCAGTCACACATGCATATTCCTATTTTCTGGAGTAAAAATAAGAAACTTTTTAGTCAAAGGCCTAATAACTTTTCAAAAGAAACTTTAAACTACATTTTTTTTTTGGTTTTCAATGGATCAAAAAAACCTTGAACTTCTTTCCTGACTCGAAGATTTGTATTAATATAATTCAATTTCTGTTTTTAATACAAATATGAAAGATTTAATTGAATGTGACAATTTTATACAAAAATTACTTYGAAAACAAAGAAGTTGGAGCTGATAGTAATATAATCAGGATGTGAAAAATCATTCCATGGTTATTTGTTTAATTTTAGGCTTGAATACACATTTATCCTTTGATGTTCTTATTATTACATATTGCAATGTTCTAAAGTTTTTTAAAAAAAAMCCAACAAATTCAACAACAACAAAAACAACAAAAGTGCTTATGAACTCCAACTGTAGTAAAGAATTTTTCACAGTGACAGATTACCCTTGCTCCTATATTGACAAAATTGCAGCAAAGCACATGCTCTGCAAACAGAGCAATATTGCATTCCATTCTTTCTTCTTTTAAGAGCAGAGATATTGAAATTGTCATGTAACCGTGAGGTCTGCCTGTCTATGTTTAAATGTAACAGTACCACAAAAAAAGGATCCTTTGTCACAACAATATTGAGATGACAGTGTTGATACAAACTGCCATGGAACTATCTAGTCATATATATGTCCTTATTAATGTATCTGGAAATCTTACTGTTTTATGTTTATCTCCTCCACTACACATGCACAGATTCCCCCTAAAGACCAACAAGACTGGTCAGCAAAGTTAGAAATTGCTCTTACAATGATTCATGATTTTGTAGCAACTCAGCTTGACTTTCAGAGTACAAGGAATTACAGGAAATGAATACATAGAGTAGGAGGCAGGGCAAAAGGCTGGTTGTTAGGATAAGCATTGTTAAAGATCATATGGTCAAATCGGGACATCTTTYATCTCAGATGCAAGAAGAGAACAGTGCGGGGGAGGGGCAAGTATTCCTCCTCCTAAGCGTGAGGATTTATTTCTTACATCCAACTAATGATATATCCTCATATTGCTGATAACTTAAATAAAAATATTATCAAAGCAAGATCAGAGAGACTGTACTGCTGGTTCAGCACAGCTCTGTGGTAATGTATGAGCAGTTGTTCAAAGGATTCTTTCAAGCTTCTCTTACAGACCACATCTCGTCAGGTAGAAGTAGAAAAACCAGGGCTTGTATATTCAGAGCCAACATCCCTGTATTCACATGGTCAAGAATATATTTCCACAAATATATTCTTATCAAAGGCACATAATTCCTGAAAGTGTAGTTGTGCCTGATTGAACTGTCTTTGGACCCAAGTCTACAAAAAAAAAAGACAAATTGTTCTTGGATCATGTTAGAGATCATTTTAGGCAAACTTTATGCCCACAAACTCATGGGCCACAGTGGGTTGAATCCAAAAGTGCTGTGGGAACTGGTGAATGTTATTGCTAGGTCACTCTCCATCATCTTTAAAAAGGGGCAATAGGGATGAACTAAACTACAAGCTAGTCACCCTCAATTTCAGCTCATTTTGTGTGCTGTCTCCGAACATGTGGAGGACAAAATGTGATCAGGAATAGTCAGCATAGATTCTCTAAGGGGAAATCATGCTTTATCAATCTTATGGTCTTCCATGATGTGATGATTGAATGGGTAAATGATGGGAAAACAGTCGATGTTCTATACTTTGACTTCAGCATGACTTTTAACATCATCTCCTGTTAAATCCACATGTTGGTTAGATGAGTCGATAGAGAGGTGGATTGAGAACGTACTGAATGGTAGAGTTCAAGTGATTGTCATGCCAGAATTCAGTATGGAGTCTGGTCTTGTTGAATTTACTCATCAGTGAGCAGGAATAAGGATGGAGGTCATTCTCAGCAAGCTTGCAGATGACACAGAACTGAGAGGAGTGGCTGATATGCTGTCCGCTGAGTGGAGAGGTCTGTGCTGTCTTTCAGAGGTACTTGAACAGCACAGACAGAGAGGAACCTCCTGAAGGTGAAAAAAGACAAGCAAATGGTTCTGCACCTAGGCAGGAATAAGTCCATAAATCAGAGCAGCTCTGCAGAGAAGTACCTGAGGGTCTGGGTAGACTGTAGGCTGACCATACGTCCTTGTGGCCAAGGAGGACACTGGAATCCTGGAGGACTGCATTAGGAAGAATGTTGCCTGCAGGTGATCCTTCCCTCCACTCATCCATGGTGAGACCATATCTGGAGCGTGCCCAATTCTGGCCTCCCAGGACAAGAGAGACATGGCACTACCGGAGAGAGTCCACTGTAGGGGACTGGAACATCTCTTTCACAAGGAAAGTGTGAAAGAAGTGAGGCTGTTTAGCTTAAAGAAGAGACAGCTGAAGGGAATCTTATCAGTATGTACACCTATCATCAGGGAGGCTGTAAAAAGGATGCAGTCTGGCTTGACCTTCAGCCATAGCACAAGGGGCAATGGGCACAATCTGAAACATAGGAAGTTCCATCTGCATATGGGAAAAAAAATGTTGACTATGAGGATGGCAGAGCACTAGAAGAGGTTGCCTTGAGAGATTGTGAAGTCCTTCTCTGGAAATATTCAAAACATGTCAGGATGCAATCCTGTGCAATCTGTTCTGGGTGACAGTGCTTGTTCGGTGGGTTGGAAAAAGCCCCTTCCAACCTCAACCATTCTGCAGTTCTATGACTGGCAACTTCAGCTGTGCAGCTAATTGTTGTCCCACAACATCAAATATATTTATTCCAGTCTCATGGAGAGGCACTTTTCACTCCCAGACTGATACTTATAGAGCTGCTCTCTCCCTTGGAAGGTTTGTTTGGGTCAAAGCCTTTGACTGACATGGCAGGGACAGTAACTCCAACATCTGCTGAGGAATGTGTCTTGTGTCATGTCACAATCATATCTGAGGATGTGTATACTGCTTTGAACTGAGATGAGCATCACTTCTTCCTGCCCTTCTTCATGAACTGCTGTGCAAATTATTGCTTCTGTCAGCTGTCTCTATTAGATGCACTCTACACAGACAAGATAAGCAGTGATAACCATCAATATTTCAATAATGTTTCATTCATATATATTGCAGTTCCTACTTCTCTTTCTCAAGTAGACACAGTCTTCAGGGTAGGAAAAAATATATAATTGGACTTAAAATCATTCACTGGCAAGTATTCATTCTGTATTTCCCTCTCCTTTTGTTGCGGTTTGAAAGCCATTGGCAGGGGGAAGGCAGGGGGATATCAAATGCCTTGTTAACTATACACCCGACTCTGCCAGCGTTGGATTCATGAACAGTCTATTGACTGTAGGTCCAATTGCTGAATTCAAAAAGTAGTCAAATTCACAAATAGCATGATTCATGAAAATGCAGCATTTACAAAGCAGGTTTCGGATGTCGGTACAGGAAATTCTCTACTACAGTGTGGGATATTTYAACTATCTCTGACATACAAATGTGCAATCATTACCCTAAAAGACAGGAGAGACCTGTCAATCCTGAGTATCCATAGGTGGTGTCCCGACCCTAGGTGAGGAAAGCAATTCAGCCTGTCAACTGACTCAACAGTTACAGTGGAATCTTTCCTCCCCCTTCTTTCCTCCTTAGTTCACCTTTTATCCTTTTTCCTTACATGTAGGTGGAGCTTGAGTCATACTTAATGGCATTATTGATTGGTGAAAAGTATTTCACCAACTGAAAGGTGAAATTTAAAGATATTTAAAGGTCTAGTCAATTGCAAATCTACAGCACATGCTCAGTGGAGTGGCCACGCCTTGGAGGCGGGTAACTTTTGGGATGGAGCTGTGTGTTGGCATTATAATGAGCAAAGTCCAAGCAAAGTTTATCCAAAAGGAGTGACTGGCCAGCCCTGCTGGCTCAGCACCGGGCATCTTATTGTATATTATATCTCATTGGGCAGCTACTGTGCAGCTTATCAGCAGCCCAGCACACGGAGTAGTGCAGAGTTTGGCAGCGGTGGCATCACTCAGCTCCACCCTCTGTTACTCCTCTTTGCTGCTGCAAGGAGGGCAGATTGTGCTGGCTAGGGAAAGTGGAGGAGCAGAGTCAGTGCCTACCAACCATCCTGGAAGCTGCAACTGCGTCTCACTCCAAGCAAGCTTCTGTAATGCCAAAACATCTATTAGGCCCTAATTTTTCTCTAAATTCCTCCCTTTCGAGCAATTCTCACACACCTTTCTTTGCAAGTTACCGAGCTTTAGTTTAAAAGTGAAATCTGTGGATTTTACTTGAGATAGTAAGATCACTTTTTCAGAGTTCACAGGAGGTAACTGAAAAAATTGGTGCCCAGCTAGTAAACATGTTTCATCATTTATCCCTTTAGTAACCCATCTTGGAGAAACAGATTGTTCTTATCTCATGTAGTTCCAAAAAATGTGAACTTTTGTGAACTTATTTAGATAAGTTCCTAACTGCAATCGCAATATAAATTAATAAGTAGAAGAGAGTCCACAGACCCAAGGATATTTAATTAAAGACTCAAACAAAAGAGCCTTTTATAAAGCAATCTGAATGGATTACTGGGAACATTTAATACTTTTAATCTGATTAACATTTTCTTTCAAGCCAAAATCCTATGAAAAAATGTTATTGAAAAAAGTGTATCTAGCTAACATTTATTTTCCTTATGAAAATAATGTCTAGCTGAGCAAAGACATTAACTGAACAAGGCTATTCACACCCTTGACATACTTTAGCCTGTTTCGGCTTTAATTATCCCAATGAAAATTATCCCCTCTTCCTCTAGTCTTCTGACTTTTTTTTTTTTTTTTTTTTTTTTTTGCAGTTCCCGTTATTTCTCTCTCTTTTTTTTTTCCTTAACATTTTTTTTCTTGTCAAAACAATATGGAGATCTCAGGACCTCTCCACCAAAGGACAAAATGGCTTTCAAAAAAAGTACACCATGAAGAGGAGGAAGAAACTTTAGTGTCCTTAACAAAAGCATATTTTTAATAAAACTAATTCTAATCCTGACAAAGGCATAACAATCATTTAAACACTATTTATTATCAACTCTAGTGCCGAGAGCACAATTACAGTTAGCAATTTCTCCTAATAGTAAAATAAAGTCAAATCATATTTATGCTTAACTGTTGCCCATCTTTTTATTCCAAGGTTCTGGAATAAAATCTGGAATCTTAAGCAGTTGCTCTATCTCCAACCATACTTTGAAAATGTATAAAAAGTAAATGACCTTGTTTAGTCCTTTTATAGTAAAAAGTATAATTAAGGTTAATGATATGTTAACTAATAGTTATGAGATCATTTTTAAATGTCATGTAAATAAAGGTTCTAAACAGTGAGATTTTACCTCAATTTACTACTCAAGAACAATGATCCTGTAAGCACTGACACACTGTGCCAATTTCATTGAAAGTTCCTTCAATTTAAATCTAATTCTTTCTTTCAAGCTTATAAAGACACAAAAAGCACAACTCACTGTAAATACAAAACAAACTCACCTTACATATAGCAGTTTCCCAAGATTTTTTACAGTTAGTTACTTTGTCATAGGGCCAAGGCATATTACATGTACATATCACTTAATATCTATACATCTACAAGAAGGAAGAAGTATATTGCTTAATCAATGAGTAGACTAAAGAAAAATCTTTCTTCACAAGTGATAAGGAATTACATTTGTGATTTATGTCACAGCAAAAAAAAAGTATGACTTGTATTCAAAMTCTCTGTAGGATTTTTTCACATCTTGGTATGAATTCTTTTCACTCACTCATCCCAAGGCATGAAATAGTATATATAGCACAGTTGATGATGAATAGGAACTGGAATACACACTTAGAAAAAGTCTGCTTATGTTCTTCCTCTTTCAGACTTGTTTCTCAGTTTCCAAAACAACAAATACTTTCAGCTCTAAATTGTGATTACACGAATTGTTGAAAGAGCCATAATACCTAACACTCAAACACAAAATTAATTGGCATAAATAATTTACACACGCTACACAAAATGGGGAAAAAAAATCTTTTGTTTTAAACTTTTCTGATTAAATTCTAACAACATAAAGATATTTGCCAGGCTTAAAGACACATCTGACTGGTCTAAAGACAACTGAAAATCCAGCAAAAATTTAGAAATTTAGATGTGTAGTCTATTTAGAAAATCTTACATATATGCAAAGTGGTCTAACACTAGCTGTAGTCTAACACTAACAATTCAGTGAGACTACTTAAACTTGAAATGCACATCTGCGTTTCATCAAGATGATGTCCAGAGAGCACACCAATTAAATAGATTTCTAATGCAAGGTTAAGAAATTGTCAAAATGTTTTGTGCTAACGAGGGTAAGGTATATGGTTTATGAAAAGCTCTGGTTTGGCTTGTAATTCATAGTTTGGAAATCATCCTTCTGAAACAGCATGTTTTATTTCCAATATTTAGCATTTCTGAGTGAGTGGAAAATTTTAAGAGAAGGAAAGTAGATTCAAAAAGTATCTATCCTGGTTAGACAACAAAAACTAAACCCAAAGACTGGAAATTCAATTTGCATAAAATACAGAAAAAAATACACAGAAAAAAATGCATATTCAATAATGAAATATGTTTATGACAGAAATCTTAGACAAGCAGAGCAAATGCGGTAGATCTTTGTAAGAAGATATATGTATGATCCAACCTATTAAACATGATAGGAGTAATAATAATGATGCAGATGACACAATAATGCTTTCTGCCCTTGCACGCTTGAGTGATTAAGGATTTTGAAGGAGAGAAAGGCTGATTTTAGTACGGCAATATTTTCCATTCCTGACTTAGGACAGAAAAATAGAATTTACAAAAAGACAAAGAAAATGCAGTCATTAAAGCAGGATGTGTTAAGTTGTCACTACAGATTTATAAAGTCTTCTTACATCATTTTGCATCAAAGTATATTTGATTAATTTCAATAGTATATAGACATTGATAATTAATTAGGATGGGAGATTCCAATATGCTATAAGATATAATACTGATCAAAAAGTGRCAAAATTTTCTTATGTGATAAAACAATGTAGAGGCATTACGAGCAACCCTCAACTACTTCTGAATGCCTGGCTTTGGAGTTTGCCTTACGATTTTTTTTTTAATTCTCTTTTAGTATCAGACACACAGCACAGGGGTCAGCCCTCTGATCAGACTGAGGTCAGGCAAGCATTGGAGATRTGACAGCATGATTCTACCAAAACTCACTCCAAGGTGTCAAGAACAGTGTTATCAATTCTCCACTCTTGCTGCATGTGCCAACACAGATAACAAGCACTCCTTTACACTACAAAAGAAACGATTCAGACTAGGAAGTGATGACTACAAGTCAAAAGACATTTGGAACTGTCTCCAAGTATATTGTACTGCTGTTAGTTAAACATGCTGGACTTAAAACTGTCAGGTGTTTGTATGAATTGTTGAATCCATCAAGCCCATGGAAGAAGGACTTACCTCTCTGCTCACCCCTTCAGAGACCATAAAGTATTATGCTTCATGGATATATGTAGTTTATTGCTGTATGGCAAGGAAATAGTCCTACAGAACCCCAGAAGGCATTTAGAATGTTCCTGCTATTTTTTTTTATGGGTTTCATTAACTACATGTGGAGCATGTCAGCTGTGTGTGCCATAGTGAGAAATTKTAAAGACTGTGGCAATTTTTTTCATATACTTCAGATTACTCTATGTGCTCATTCCCAACAAATAAAGTTCCAGTAGAGCCTACCTTTCAGATTAGCCTTGCAAACTCAATACTTTTTAATAGTTTATTTTCTACCATATATTGAGCAATTTCACATTATATACTGTGCTTGAATCTTGCATATACATTTCAGTAGGTATATTAGAGATTTTTCTTCTGTGAGCCAGTGGGTCTTTCATTACTTTACTATTGTATCCCATTAGCTCTTTTTGGGATATTTTCTTTCTCCTTGCTTTTGTTTATTTCAACAGCTTCATGGTCTAAGGTGGTGTAAATAAACTGTAACGGCAAAGAAAATTTGTCTCTACCTGGGGTTACACTGCTCCTGAGAATATATAGGGGTGAACCAGTTACTATAGACTGGTAGGAAAGATTGTCGTGATTAATAAAATCAATTCAGTAAAAAATTCTCAAGAGACAAAGGGAAGGGAAAATAAAATATGTTTTGTGCATCTTTCGATTTCAAAATAGGAAAACAAGTCAATATTTTTAGGGAGGTAATGAGACAGCCATATTAAGACATCATAAAAGATTCTGAGACAAGCCAAAAGAGTTTAAAATTCATCTCGTTCAGCAAAGGCCCTGCAAACTTATGTAGTCTCTGAGGTGGAGCCGTTTGAAGAAAAGGACCTAGGAATATCATGCTAGGAAATCTCTTAACTGCTTTTAAGCCCAATGGTTTCACACTCTTGTAACTCTGTGGAAGGACTGAAAATTTCAGAATACGCTCGATGCTATTTGAAGAATGTTTTTTTGCTATTTGCTATTTGAAGAATCACAATGTTACTAAAAAATAATCAGTGCTATCTCAAAAATAATATGTGTAACAGAATACATTCCCAACTACTCTCCTATCACTGATATATCTGGACCTATGTGAAGGTGTACTATTATCTTGATCCTCTTTCTCTCTCTCTCTCTCTCTCTCTCTCTCTCTTTTTTTTCTCTTTTTTGTTCTCAAATTCTCAAATTAAATAATTAATCCTCAGAATATAAAAGCAGAATATAAAAGAATATAAATTCAAGTTTCAGACCCCTTAACTACTAATTATAGAATTAGGAAAGCTTTCATAAAACAATTAATGGAAAAATTATTCTAACCTGTTAAAGAATTGCAATGAATTTGTTTAGGAAACACAAAGTGATTCGTAGTATCCGAACCATATACCAAATAGGCCATTCAGTTTCGTGCCCTTCAAGGAATCTTCTTTGGATCTTTAATAAAGTAGGCACTTTTTCACCTAGCAGCAATGACATTACTTATACTATACTCATTCACCTTTAAACAACATTTCTTTCCTACTTTTCCCTTCTTGTTTCTTAGCCTTTGCACAGCATGAAAAAGGATGAGAGAAAAGATAGAATCTTTCTCCAAGTAAAGAGTCAAATTTTTCTGTCTTAAAATATTAAGATAAAAAAGAGGATTTTACCATAAAAGAAGATAAGGATCTTACAAAACTGTGACAATCTAATAAAAGCAAAACTAAAATCTCGTGTATATTAAACCTTTTCACATTCTCCAAAAGAGCTCTTGTTCTTACAAAAGAAATATAAGATTCTCCATTACTACACAAGATGGGATCTTACAATGGTAGCAGGTACCTCTAATTTTAGTAATCAGTAGCATTTACAAATATAAGGATTTATTAAGAAAAAAAATAAAAAAAAAAGGAAAGATATTTATTCTAAATGATAATTCTATGGACTCTTTTGTCTTTAAATTTTTTTTATATATATTTATATAATGTGAACAGAAAAAAATAGAAAAAGGAGAAAGTGATCACTGAAATATGGAATGGCTTTCAGAAAAATAAGCAATTAAGTAGTGAAGAAAAAGGCAAAACAGAGTTGTCCAATACATTCTATAGACAAGAAAAGAGAGCTTTATATTCAGAAAACGCATCCACACTAGGCTAGACATCACTGCTTTAAGAAAAAAATTCAAATAACATTGATTAAATATTATAAATGTTAATCTATGTGAGCAAAAGAACATAAATTAGAAATAAATAATTCAAAATCACTAAGTTTGTCATTAATTCTAAGAAAGAAATTCTAAGAAATTCGCCTTCTATGATGGAGTGACTGGCTGGATAGGTGAGGGCAGAGTGGTGGATGTCGTCTATCTGGACTTTAGCAATGCTTTTGACACTGTCCCTCACAGCATCCTCCTGGGCAAGCTCCAAAGGTGTGGGATAAATGAGTGGATGGGGAGGTGGATTAGGAATTGGCTCAGTGGCAGGGTGCAGAGAGTGGTAGTCAGTGGTGCGGAGTCCAGTTGGAGGCCCGTAGTTAGCGGTGTCCCCCAGGTGTCGGTCCTCGGTCCGGTCCTGTTCAACTTATTCATTAACGACCTGGATGAAGGGATGGAGTGCTCCCTCAGCAAGTTTGCTGACGATACCAAGCTGGAAATAGTAGCTGAGGGCCACTGAGGGCTGTGCTGCCATCCAGAAGGACCTAGACAGACCAGACAACTGGGCAGTGAGAAATCTCATGAAGTCCAATAAGGGCAAGTGCAGGGTCCTGCACTTGGGGAGGAATAACTCCAGACACCAGTACAGATTAGGGGTTGACCTGCTGGAGGGCAGTCCCACAGAGAGGGACCTGGGTGTCGCGGTGGATGCCAAGATGAGGCAGCAGTGTGCCCTGGTGTCCAAGAAGGCCAATGGTATCCTGGGGTGCATTAAGAARAGCGTCTCCAGCAAGTTGAGAGAGGTGATCATGCCCCTCTAAACTCACCCTCTGGTGAGGCCACATCTGGAGACTGTGTCCAGTTCTGAGCTCGCCAGGACAAGAGGGATGTGGAGCTGCTGGAGAGAGTCCAGCGCAGGGCTACGAGGATGATCAGGGACCTGGAACATCTGCCCTGTGAGCAAAGGCTGAGAGAGCTGGGCCTGTTTAGCCTGGAGAAGAGGAGGCTGAGGGAGAACCTGATCAGTGTCTATAAATACCTCAAGGGAGGCAGTGAGGAGGAGGGGGCGGCCTCTATGCAGTGGTGGACAGCGACAGGACAGAGGAAACGGCCAGAAACTGAGGCACCAAAAGTTCCACAGGAACTTAAGGAAACATTTCTTGACAGTGAGGGTGACAGAGCCCTGGAACAGGCTGCCCAGAAAGGTTGTGGAGTCTCCTTCTCTGGAGATGTTTAAAACCCGCTTGGATGCAGCCCTGTGCCACGTGCTCTGGGTGGCCCTGCATTTGCAGGGGTTTGGACTAGATGATATCTAAAGGTCCCAACCTTAAGCATTGTATGATTCTATGAAAGAAAAAAACACMCTTTTGTCACTGATTTCAAGCATCATACACAGACTAAAAGCTATAATAAGCTTTCACTAGTCTATTATATGAATAGCCAAGATCTAGATTCCAAAACAGACAGACTTTATAATGGGAATAATATAAATCCTGAAATATAATCTGAGACATTTTCAATTAGGACTTCCTTATTTTAATGGTTCATGAATTTGACAGTGTGAAAATAATTACTTAAAATAACTTATTGTTGTTATGAATAGAGAGTAAAAGACAATTTTCTTTATAGCTAAATCTATTTTGATTTTCAGATTTTCTGCTTTCTCCTGTCTCTCTCGCTAAGTTCCTTATGAAAGCAGATTTTCTTTAATCCTATTGACAAGAGTCTGAGCTCTCCAAAGATATTTTGTCAGCTCTCCAAATTTAACTTGTATATAAGATGGGCCAGCTAGTTGGAAAGTAGTTTGTTCTTAATTTTCTATAAATAGAAAGGTAGTTTATTACATTTATTTTTATGTAAATACATTTATAATATAAATTAACATCAGAAAAAGGAAAAAATCTCACTAGCATATATGTGGGGTAAAAAAAAAGGTTGTTTTGTTTTCGTAAGAGTCAATAATAAATCTACTAAATGTGCCTAATAAAGACATGGCTAATTTTTTGACCTTTTGCAAAATTTTCTTGATTGTATTTTTTGTGGATATGGTATAATATGATAAAAGAAGCCTTTGAATATAGATGCCTAACTGCAACTAGAATCAATAAAAATTGTATGCAGTTACACAAAGRCAAACTTTTAGTGAGACATTTTATAAAACACAGTTATGATCAAATCAATACACTGCTTTAGCAAAGCCCATTAGGATGACAGAAAAGCTTTATAGTGTGATAACCAAAACAGCTATATGCAGAGATACATGCATACATATACATACCACAGTGAACTGCCCCCCAGCACCACTCTCTAGGGTAGTCCTTTGAATGTATTTATGCCCATTCATTCAAGATAAATATCCAAAGATAGCTGGAAAATTATTTCCCACTATTTATGGTATAACATTAAATTTCCATTTTCTCTATATTCTGATAAGAGGCTTTTTTTCTTTCTTTATAGTATATAAAATATATATATAAATATGCATTAATATTTMTCTCCCAGTTAACAGATACACAGGATAAAAGAGCAAATTGAATTGTTCCATAGTAACAATACTTTTGTTTCTGAAAGTAATTTGGTCTTGCTACTTTCCATCATAGTATTATTCTTCCAGATCATTTTACACTTTGTTCTTTTGCACAGATATTCAAGAATGAATAGTAGGAATAATATTAGAGAGAGAAGAGGAAGGGAGAAAGGAAGAAAGGATGGAGGGGGGGAAGGAGGGAAGGAGGGAAGGAAGGGAGGGAAGGAGAGAAGAAAGGGAGGAAGGGGGAAGGGAGGAAGGAGAGAGAGAGGGGGGAAGGAAGGAAGGAAGGAAGGAAGGAAGGAAGGAAGGAAGGAAGGAAGGAAGGAAGG
>NW_020455572.1:345188-366309 GCF_003342845.1 Nothoprocta perdicaria
AGGAAGGAAGGAAGGAAGGAAGGAAGGAAGGAAGGAAGGAAGGAAGGAAGGAAGGAAGGAAGGAAGGAAGGAAGGAAGGAAGGAAGGAAGGAAGGGAGAGAGGGAGGGAGGGAGGAAGGAAGGAAGGAAGGAAGGAAAAGCTTTATTTGTCATCTCTGTTTTAACCTCTTTCCAGTGGTATTCATTGTCTTCTACTTTAGAATGTGCCAAAAAGCGTAACCAGAGCCATTCCCTCACTTCTGCTTTCTGCACATGTCCTTATCATTTTTGGCTGCTTGCCCTGGTCTTTGAGTTCCTATGTGACCTACTTGACTTTTATTTTTTATTAACAGGCAGGCAGCTTAAATCAGTATCCTGATAACATCAATACTTACCTAAGAGCATGAAGAGGATGATAATTTCCAGAAGCAACAGGGACTCTAACACTTGTCTTTTTCCCACAAAGTTTTCCATTCTTGGAATCACGTCTACTGGCTGTCTCAAAAATATGTATAAAGTAAATACACTCACCTTGAGGCTTAAGATTGCTGTTACTAAACAGCAGTGAATGCATTGCACTGGATACACCTCAGGAAGTAGTTTATAAAGGAACAATGAAACTGTAGATCTCAAAGTGCTTTTGTGATATCGCCTTCACAGTCAGGCTTACAGGATAGGTGCTTCTGTGTCTTTAAAAGTAAAAGTCTAGTCTTAAGAGTCCTCTCTCACAAATGTTACAGATATTTGAGATAGTTTTACATGTGTATATTTAACTTTTTCTGTCTCTGGATCTGTTAAAATGAAAAAAAAATATCCTTTTGAGTGCAGACACTCTAATTTCTCTACTGAAATCAATGTCCAAAGTCATTTTCTTCTCAGTCCTGATAGGGAAGGGGAAGAAAGGGAGGAAGAATAGATGGATTTTCCAATTTAACAACCGGCAGTACTAGTGGTTTAGGCAACAGAGTTTTGGCTTCTAACATAATTGGCTCGTGTTTGAAGACCACCCACTCATGGAGAGAAATGGGATCCACTCACYGAGCAGGTCTCATGAGTCTGCTCACAGCATGGTAAGGAGGACTTTTAACTACGGAAGATGGGGGAAGGGAAGAGCTAATGAGACAGTACAGTCAGACAAACAGTGCTCAATTTAGAATATCTCCAGCTAGTGAATGAAGTCAAGAAAGTATAAAAAAGACATGGCTACTGGGATTTTTGTGCACCCCTCCTAGGAAACCTGCAGGCTCAATTACGTCTCTGATGTGCCTGGACACAAATGCATAGGGAATAATCAGGAAGAAGAGATCTGTGCACAGTCTCAGAGCCATGATCTCATTGCAGAGACGTGCTAGGATAGCTTGTGTGCTGTCACAGCTGGCCACGCGGTTTTTAGGAAAGACAGACCAGGAAGAAAATGTGCTGGAGTTGTGCATTATACAAGAAAGCAACTGGAATATGTTAAGTTCTACCTAGAGGTGGATGAAGAGCAAGTCAAGAGCTTATGCTAATGCTCTTAAGTACTGAAGGGCAGGCTAACACTGATGACACCACTGTGTTTACTATGAACACTTGAACAGGAAGTTAACAAAACCTTCTACAGGCATCTGGAAGTAGTGTTGTGATCATAGACTCTGGTTCTTATGGAGAACTTTAACCACTCTGAGATCTGCTAAAGGAGCAACACAGAAGGACATAACCATTTAGGGGAGATTCCTGCAGGGTATTCATGATGATAACTTTTTGACTCTCATGGATGAGCATACCAGGAGATATGCTGCTGGACCTTATAATGTGGGCCTTGTACTAACAAAGAAAGAAGGACTGGTGGGAGATGTGAAGACTGTGAGGAACATTGGCTGCAGTGATCACCAGATGGTAGGCTTCAGGATCCTGTAAAGAGGAAGGTGGGCAATAAATAGGATTGCAACCAACTTTAAGACAGCAAACTTTTATGTCTTCAGGGACCTCTTGGAAGAATCTGATGGGCTAGGGTCCAGGTAGGAAGGGAGGTCTAACAGAGGTGGGTGTGTTCAAGGATCACTTCCTCCATGAGCAAGGGCAATGTCTGACTAAGAAATTGCTTAAAGGGTCAGGAGATCTGCAGGAATGTGCTCCTGTCAAAACTCAAACAGGTGAAAGAAATATACAGAAGATGGAATCAGGAACTGACCACATGGAAGAAACGCAGGGATTTCATCCAAGTATCCTATCCAGTGATGGGACTGAAAGTTGCAGACGTATTTTGAATTAAGTTTTTCAAGAGATATCAAGGACAAAAAGAAAAACTTCTTTAAATATACCAAAAACAACAGAAGGACTAAGGAATATAGGCCTCAGGCCACCTGATAAAAGATGACCTTGCAGAAAGTTGTACCAGGAATCACCAGAGGTAGTCAATTTAATTATTCCATGGTTATACAACTGTAAATGCTTAATTATGAAGACTTTTCACATTGTGTGCAAATTTTTTTCATAAAAAWAATTATGACTGAGAAAAAGATGTGAGTATGACCAGGGTGTACCTGAAGATGCTCAAAAGAAGTATTGGTGGAAAACAAGAATTTAACAAAAACTACAAAACCAGCCTAAGAAAAAAGGCAATTACAAATTCTCCAAGTATGTCCACAATAGTGCAGCTCATTTGCTATGATTTACTAGCATCCTCTGTACAAGCATCCTACAGTACAAGCATCGTCTGCAGGTAGCAGACCTGCAACTCTTAATATAGAAAGAAGCAACTTATGAAAATATTTTCTGAGACCAGGAGTTTCAAGGCCTGYGGAGAAAGTCCCTGCCTATGTAATCAATGAAAAACCACTCTGAAAATTGAGGCTATGGAATCTACCTAGGAGAATGAATACACAGGTTTTTGGAGGGCCTTGATATGATGTCTAGATTAGCCCTTAAGAGGTGTTTTAGAGTCAGTGATGCTTTTAAAGCCATTTACTATCTAATTGTTTATAAGTCTTTATTATACTTTCCCCATGAAGAATGGATGGGAATAAAACAAACACTATAGTAAGTTCTTATAATACAGCTACAAGTCCTTATAACTACCTTCATATTAGAAAGGCTATTCTGCTTTGCCTCTGACTCAAAAACTTTAAAAATGATTACACACAAGTGACACAGAAATCCAAAAATGCAAATCCATATTTATACACTTCCAAATAACATACAGTTTTCTGTAGGTATGTTTGTATATGTTTATTTTGTTACATTCTACTATTAGTTGGAAATGTATTACATCTAAAAATGCAAAAGATCATTGTCAGCCTATTCTTATATGCATTGTAAATGCAAAAGGCATTGTAAGCCTATTCCGAAATTCATTGCAGTTGATCGAAATTACATAAATTGATTTTAGCAATGCATCGAACAGGCAAATTTAAAGATTTTTTTTTATCAACTAAGTAATAAAATGTCCTATCATTTTGTGTTTCTATATCACCTATTAAGTACAATTTATACTAAGAGATAATTTATTTTTTTTCATGCAACAAACCCAGAGTACCTGTTTCCCTATGATTTTATTATGCTGTCTCTTTAAACATGATATTGAAATTAAAACAAATAAATAAACAAAAGAACAGGCTAAACTACACTAGAGCAGAGCACAAAGCATTATCTTGTAACATTAGATTGTCTGCGCTGTTTAATTTGAGAGTGCTTCGTCGCAAAATATAATTTAACATCACTGAGAGGAGGCAGGAAAAGATGAGCAGTATTATAAGTAACAAAAGTCAACCTGATAAATATTCTCATCATAGGAAAAATACAGCACAGGAAATTCCACTGTTTTTCTGTTTTTTTTAAAGGATATATTCTCACTACCTCAAGAATATTTTGCTCCTGGTATTCTGCTCTGATAATAATTCAGAGCTATTCTTTGTAAGAAAATGTCTGACGCTTATAGGCAAATCTTTGTTATATATATATGTAAAAAGCAAATTGAATCATAGAATCATAGAATGCCGAAGGTTGGAAGGGACCTCAGAGGTCATCGAGTCCAACCCCCCTGCTCACGCAGGGTCACCTAGAGCACGTGGCACAGGGCTGCATCCAAGCGGGTTTTAAAGATCTCCAAAGAAGGAGACTCCATAACCTCTCTGGGCAGCCTGTTCCAGTGCTTTGTCACCCTCACAGTGAAGAAATGCTTCCTTRAGTTCCTGTGGAACTTCTGATGCTTCAGTTTGAAGCCATTTCCTCTAGTCCTATCACTGTTCACCACTGAAAAGAAGCCGGCCCCCTCCTCCTCCCTKCCTCCCTTGAGGTATTTWTACAYGCTGATCAGGTCCCCCCTCAGCCTCCTCTTCTCCAGGCTGAACAGGCCCAGCGCTCTCAGCATTTGCTCATATGGCAGATGTTTCAGGCCTCTGATTATCCTGGTAGCCCTGCGCTGGACTCTCTCCAGTAGCTCTACATCCCTCTTGTACTGGGGAGCCCAGAACTGGACACAGTCTCCAGATGCGGCCTCACCAGGACTGAGTAGAGGGGGACTATCACCTCCCTCGACCTGCTGGAGACGCTCTTCTTAATGCACCCCAGGATCCCGTTGGCCTTCTYGGMCACCAGGGCACACTGCTGTCTCATGGTCATCTTGTCATCCACCATGACACCCAGGTCCCTCTCTGCGGGACTGCTCTCCAGCTGGTCCATCCCTAATCTGTACTGGTGTCTGGGGTTATTCCTGCCCAAGTACAGGACCCTGCACTTGCCCCTGTAAATTGAACAGGTTATCATTTACATTTGTATTATTTTCTAGATTTTTAAGGTTTTCTTTCTTGTCTCCGATTTTCACATGATGTAAAATAAGATTCACCGATAGGTAAGTACTTTGGTATTTTAAAAGAGATTCTTGTAACATTCCTGTTATTGGATTCACCAATACTGTATACTGCAACTAGTACAAACTAGTACTGTCTGTACTAGTGACAGATACAGAGTTAAGTTTTCCAACAGTAATGTTGGAAAAGAAAATAGAGGAATATTAGAAGTTAGGAAAAATAATGTTCCTTATGTAATTATGTATAATAAATTATAAGTTATAGAAGATATAAAAATGGTGAAAGAAATAAATAATGGAAAGTTGAGGAATGAATGTGTCCAAATGAAACTTAAGTATAGAGACTGATTAAAACAAAGTGCTGCTGTACTCATTCTTTAATTCGAATGTTATAGAAATGAAAATTCTGATACTAGTGGTTACTTTCTTTACGAAGTTCCTTGGGAAACATTATAGGAATGGAAAAACAACAAAAAACAGCAACAACAAAAATGAGTACTTAATATCTGGCAGATTAAATGTCTGCACTGACATTTGGAATGGAAGTGGTGAAGACAGAATTAGACAGTCTGCTACTACTGAAAAACCTTCACTACCTATTGCTCATTTGCAGCAGTTGTCTTTCTCAGTTGTAATGTTTGCAAAGAGAAAAAACTATCAATCTGCAGATTAAATATAAAAATCTTGAAAAGATGAGCTCTGAGAATATAGAGCCTTGTCATTACATTCTCAAAGTACACTATTTTAGAGAAAAAAAGCCACAGTTTTCTATCAAATCAACATAGTGATGACTTTCGCTTTGCTGATCTTCAAACTCTCCTTTACTAAATTTCTCATTTGGTGTTGTACATCAGACTTTTTATATTATTTGGATGTTAGACAAATAAAACCCTTTGTTTGTGCACTGCTGAATAGGGAAGGGGCCTTGGTGACGGAGGATGCCGAGAAGGCAGAGKTACTAAATGCCTTCTTTGCCTCTGTCTTTACTGCTAAGACGACCCCCCATGAACTGCAGGGCACAAAGGGAAGAGATGTAAATGGGCTAGAAGAAGACCTTCTGCGGGTTGAGAAGGATTGGGTTAGGGATCACTTAGGCAAATTGGACACTCAAAAATCTATGGGCCCAGATGGGATGCACCCAAGAGTGCTGAGGGAACTGGCCGAGGTTATTGCTCAGCCTCTCTCCATCATCCTTGAGAGGTCCTGGAGAGCAGGGGAGGTGCCCAAGGACTGGAAGAAAGCCAACATCACTCCAGTCTTCAAAAAGGGCAAGAGGGAGGAGCCGGGCAATTACAGGCCGGTCAGCCTCACCTCTGTCCCTGGAAAGGTGATGGAGCGGTTCATCCTAGAGAGAATCTCCGGGCACATGGCGGAGAAGAAGCTGCTGAGGAGCAGTCAGCATGGATTCACCAAGGGGAAGTCATGTCTGACGAACCTCATAGCCTTCTATGATGGGGTGACAGGCTGGCTGGATGAGGGGAGAGCCGTGGATGTTGTCTACCTTGACTTCAGCAAGGCTTTTGACACCGTCTCCCATAACATCCTCATACGGAAGCTCCGGGAGAGTGGGCTAGACGAGTGCACGGTGCGGTGGATCGAGGGCTGGCTGGATGGCAGAGCTCAGAGGGTGGTCATAAATGGGGCCGAGTCCAGCTGGAGGCCTGTGGCCAGTGGTGTCCCCCAGGGGTCAGTACTGGGCCCAGTGCTGTTCAACTTGTTTATCAATAACCTGGACGAGGGCACRGAATGCACCCTGAGCAAGTTTGCAGATGACACCAAGCTGGGTGGAGTGGCCGACACTCCGGAGGGCTGTGCTGCCATCCAGAGGGACCTGGACAGGCTGGAGAGTTGGGCAGAGAGGAACCTCATGAGGTTCAACAAGGACAAGTGTAGGGTCCTGCACCTGGGGAGGAATAACCCCAGGCATCAGTACAGATTAGGGGTCGACCTGCTGGAAAGCACATCCATGGAGAGGGACCTGGGAGTCCTGGTGGACACTAAGTTAACCATGAGTGAGCAGTGTGCCCTCGTGGCCAAGAAGGCCAATGGGATCCTGGCCTGCATCAGGAGGAGTGTTGCCAGCAGGTCAAGGGAGGTGATTCTGCCCCTCTCCTCAGCTCTGGTGAGGCCGCACCTGGAGTACTGTGTTCAGTTCTGGGCACCCCAGTATAGGAAGGACGTGGAGCTTCTGGAGAGGGTCCAGAGAAGGGCAACCAGGATGATTAAGGGAATGGAACATCTCTCGTATGAAGAGAGGCTGAGTGAGCTGGGCCTTTTTTCTCTGGAGAAGAGAAGGCTCAGAGGGGATATGATTAATATGTATAAGTTAAGGAAGAGAGAATGCAGGGAGGAAGGGGACAAGCTGTTCTCACTGGTGGCCAGCGATAGGACGAGGGGTAATGGCCACAARCTGAAGCAYAAGAAGTTCTGTCTCCAGGTGAGGAGCAACTTCTTTACTGTTAGGGTAACAGAGCAGTGGAACAGGCTGCCCAGGGAGGTTGTGGAGTCTCCTACTCTGGAGGTCTTCAAAACCCGCCTGGATGCCACCCTGTGCCACATGCTCTAGGTGTGCCTGCTTGAGCAGGAAGGTTGGACTAGATGATCTGTAGAGGTCCCTTCCAACCTTAAATATTCTGAAATATTCTGAAATATTTACTTTACACATACTGAAATTGTATCTGGTTAGATTGGAAATTATTCTCTTTCTTTTCTTTGATGTTTTCAAAGTCAAAGAATTTTTCACTTCTATGGGTACTCCTCATGTTGTAAATGAAGAACTTCACAGCTACTAGGAGTGTTAATTGATCCAATTATCAGTTCAGTGACCTGCCATGGCACTAATTTACTGCACATAACTTGAATCATGAAAATCAAGCTCTTCTGTAAATCTCATTTAGGATGCTCATTCTTGCATAAATCTCCATGCAGTGATCAATTAGATGTTATAATCTAGCAAGATGCAGATGGGAGAGTTTCCCCAATCAGTCTTTTCTTACATAATGACATCGTGCTATTTTAATACTTTTTTTAAGAAGAAGTCAAATGCAAATTTAAGAAACATCAATATTGAAAGGAAATTACAAATGAAATTTAATAAATTAGTTTAAGGTGTGGAATTATCATCACTGCAACTGACTTGTGAAGAATGCACTTCATGTCTGTTGCTCGTGTGCGTTAAGATTAGTCAATGATAGTAAAATACTCTAAATAAGAAAGGTCATGGAGAATATAGTAGTGAAATTGAATACATAGCTTTTAAAGTTTTCTAAAACTAAAGCAAATAAAATTTGCTTCTTATTCTTATTGTGTTATTTTAATGAGATTCTGGACATACAGGAATCAAATTGAGACCATTGAAGGTTTGAAGGTGACCTTTTTAGGTAGTCTGGCATATTGATATATTTAATTTGAATTACAGAAAGGGGCAGCTCTTGTTCTGGCTAGCTTCATGTTTACATACTCAAAAACTGTCTTTTTTTTTTTTAATTGCAAAGTTATGCTATACAACACCACCATGGGCTGGTCTTCTGGGTAATATGGGCCTTACAGCTATTAAAAAAAAATTTTGGTAGCAATCCTTTTGTCAAAATATTTATGCAATGTCAGATTTAAAATTTAAGCATTTGTTTATAGGGTATTTTTTAACTGTTATTAAGAAATCCAGATTTTTTTCCATTCTTCAAGTTTAGGTATGAAACTTCTTTCATACCTAAAGCACTGAGAGATTTACATAATAAACCTCCTTAGCACCTAAGGAAAACAACTGTCATCCTACCAAAGCTAAACTGAACTGGAAAGCAGCTAGTGTTTTACTAAGAAAGCCAATAGGTTGTTYTACTGTGGTGGTATTTAGAACACAGCAAATGCAATATTCATATGTCGGTTTTGTATTTTCATTCCAGAATTTGTGCTAGACTTATAAGTGGTTTAAGAACAGTAATGTGGTACTTGAGGGACAGTGGAAAGAAAAGGGAATTTGATATCAATCACTTGGTTAAAAGAAAGTATTCATTGCATGCCAGAACTGAATTTTAAGCATTGTTGCTTTCATTTATTCCTTATCAGTAAATCACGTATTGCACTGTCCACCCCATTAAGGGAGTTACATGAAAGTAGAGTGAGAACTGAAATTGATAAAATTCTTTGAATATAGGATGTATATGAATTATTCCTTTCATGTAATTGCAGAAGAATGGATTATATTGCATGATTTTTTCTCCTCCTTCACTGGCAGCATGTGGCAGCATGATTCTGTTTTAGGCAAATGTTCCATTTGTCTGACAAGGCAAGTTCTTCTTGCTAGACTTCTCAGAAAGCTTTGTTTTGTTGTCAGATTATACATTACTCTACCAAACATAACTGAAGGTTTTCCACAGAGGAAGTATTTTCATTTTACTTCCACTCTGTTCAGAAATGAGTTAACTGTTTATAATAAACAGATTTCGGTTCCTTTTTATTTTTTCATAAGATGAATTATTCTAGATTACGAAATACCTACTTCTTTGAAGATTTTTCTACCTTTAAAACTAGTGTCTTTAGTTGTGCTCTTTCTAGTTTATCTTACAATTTTACTTAAATTAGGGGA
Source organism: Nothoprocta perdicaria (assembly GCF_003342845.1). Lineage (NCBI taxonomy): Eukaryota > Metazoa > Chordata > Aves > Tinamiformes > Tinamidae > Nothoprocta > Nothoprocta perdicaria. Next base: position 354,539 of record NW_020455572.1, read on the forward strand.
AAAAAGTAATTTGAAAAATTGCAGATAAATTCTGCAGTTGTCAAAATAAAGCTGCTTTTATTCAAGTGTTTGCATATGGATTTAAGCATTTCACCATCACAGATTTCCAACTGTTTTTTATATTTCAAGAACTTCTCATAAAATGAGCTGTCTATTTCTAGATTCCAATAAACTGAGAATACATCATTACAGAAGAATGTATGGGATGGAGTTCTGTGCTTCAWATTCTGTAAAGTACATGCCTTGCCATTAGATCTAGTGACAAAAGACTTAAAAACTCTAGTTAGCATAACTACAGGTAAGAAAAAAAGAATTCCACAACATAATGCATGTTCTTATTGAGGACTTGAAGATGTTATAAAAATGTTCTGTTCTTGTTTTTTTTTTTTTTTTTTTATTCAGCAGACGACATAAGAAATAAACTAGTGCCCCGAGATCAGACGTGTTCTCTTCCGATCAGAAGGCAGAAAATTTCAAATATAAAGGATGTTTTCTTCATCTCTAGTGCAGTGATTCATGTTTCTTAGAAAAATCTGAAGTTTCAAGCAAATGAATAGTTCTTAAACTTCAGTCTATCTGATCTGGATGAACTAAAATTAGTAAGAGGAAATATTTCTCAATTGAGTATGGAGGTGAAAGATAGTGAAGAAGAGAAATAATTAGTTAAAAGAAGTATTTAGAAAATTCTCCCTGCCCTACAAGGAACATGAAGAGCAACAGAAGGACTTCCACAGGTATCTCAGCAGCAAAAGGGAAAATGATTAAGAAAAAAGTGGACTGAGTCTCATGGCCCTGAGACTGTGCACAGATCTCTAATTATTCCTATTTTTTTCCCCATGCTGTGTACATTTGTGTCTAGGCACATGAGACAGGCATTTGAGCGTGCAGATTTCCCAGGAGGTGTGGATCACAATAACTGTGTCTTTTTTGTTCTTTCTTGACTTCATTTACTAGTTGGAGATATTGCAATTTCAGCACTATTTTGCTGACTACACTATCTCATTAAGTTTTTCCTTCTCCCATATTACCAAGTTTAAAGCTATCCTTATCAAAGTGGCTAACCTGTTAGCAAATAAACATGTGCTTCACTTAGTGAAGTGCATCTCATCTCTCCCCTTCAATTGAGAGTTATCAGAATCATAGAAAACAGTAGAAAACATGATCATAAAATCAAAAGCCAATCCAAATCAAAAAAAAACCTTTTGGCAAAACTAACTGCATATCCAAAAATCCTTTTCTTGAAGAACATTTCTGAATATAGTTTCTTTCTTAATCTATATTCATTTCTGAATATAGATTTCTTTAATCTTTAATTACAACATATATTTTATCCTCTTTTATTTCACATGCAGTATCAATTATTCTTTCTAGTCAAGAAATGTTATAGATCATTTCTAAACTTTCTTATGTATTAAGAATAAACCAATTTATATAAAGTCTTGTGAGTCTGAGAATAAAAAAAAAGTGAATGTGTCTTCTAAATATATAATATTTATTTTTGTTTGTGATGCATCCTTGAAAAGTTGTGTCCGGTAAGGGTCTTTAATACATTAGATTTTTTTTACATTATTACGTAAAACTAGAAATTTAAGGGATCATTTAAGGGATCATAAAATCACTTGAAAAGCTCTGGGATATTGACTAAAACTGTGTGAAAAAAAGTGTGAAAATAATTCCTGTGACTTTTTTTTTTTAATGAAGATTTAAAAAAATGGTTATCTGCTCTAGAAAACAACATCTATTCATGGTAAGCCTTGCTCTAGAGAGGTAGTTTTTTGGTTCCTATGGAAACAAATTGTGTTGCTATATGAGATAAGTAACTGTAAAATTCAAAAGAAAAATGGGGATGAGAAAAGCCGAATGGAGATCAAAGCTCTGATTCCTTTGAGTGAATCTCTTTTGAGAACCATAGAGAAATAAGCAGAAAGTGACTTAGAAAATAAATATCTGTGTCGCATTTAGTTAATAATTTATTTTCAGGTCAATATCTTTTTATTTTCATGTAAAGATCTACTCAAAAGACCGAGAAGGAGTAGGACAGCATCGTTAGTGAAATCAAACATTCAGAAGAGGAAATATGATGTCTTTAACACAGTGGAAGATTTTAAAGATATTTTGGGAAGTCCATCAAAAATGTAAATCTCAGAATGCATAATCTTTTAATGAAATTGTCACTTTTGTCAGATAGTACATTCTGATGCTCTCAGATTATGTGCACATATTTGTGTCAAGTAAAATATAATACGTCGAAGTCATGGTTTGAAAACCCATTAAAGCGTCCTGCTGTCCTTCTTTTCGTCACATCTACTTTTTCATGCTCCAAGGTCCACTCTCTTTCACCTTTATGGAGTATTTATGTGAACAAGTGATGAGTCAAATCAGGGGAGAAAAGTCAAGAAATATATTTCAGGTAAAATCTCAGTGTTAGACTGAATTTTCTCCTTGTTTTTTTCATTGTGTGTTAATACAAACACTTTTACCAACACAAGTAGGTCACAATGATGGAGGAATGAAGTAAATAACCAGGAGAGTATTGCTATTTGAAACTGCTCACATCTTTGGCCAGGGAGAAAAACCAACAAATCAGTTGATAGACAATAGAGCGTGTAATAGCGAGAAATAGTGCTTGAATTTAGCATTGTTTGCAGTATGAATTCACAAGAACTTTTCTCAGGGTAGGTAGTTAATTTTTCTTCAAATTCACTATTTTAAAAGATCTTAAGACATTACTTGTTTTATTTTGCAGAAAGAATCTTTTTTATATTAGAAAAGAATACTGTGTTTGCCCGGTTTTGGTTTAATGAGTTCTAACATCAGAATGGTTTTTATATTAGATTTCTTTGTTTTGTTTTGGGAATAGCAAATTTGGGAAAATCATCAAAAGGGAGACTAGGGAAAGTGTGAACCTGCTACTGAATGGAGCAGAGGCTCTAGTGATGAAGGATACAGAGAAGGGAGAGTTATTAAATGCTGCATTTACTTCAGTCCTAACTGAAGTCCTAAGGCCCACCATCAGGAATCCCAGACTTTGGAGACAAGAGAGAAAGTCTAGAGAGTGGGACACTTTCCCTTAGGCAAAGTGGATCGGTTTAGGCAAGCCTGAAACCCATATGGGCTCCAATAGGATGCTGCATGGGAGGTAAAAGTGATAAGAGAGCTGGTGAATGTTATTAATAGGCTTCATCACTTTGGAAAGGACATGAAGAACAAAAGATGCCTGAGAACTAGATGAAAATCTTTAAAAAAAAGGATAAGAAGGGGTATCCACTAAATGCCAGGCCAGTCAGCCTTACTTCCTCCAATCCTGTAAAGATGATGGAATGGCTCATCCTGGAGGTCATCTCTAAGCATATGGAGGAAAAGAAGGTGGGATTGCAGTCCATTAGGATGGCCCAAAGAGACTGGCAATCCTATGAGGAAAAACTGAATAAGCTGGACCTGTTTAGCCTGGAGAAGACCCAGAGGAAATCTTATCAATGTGTATAAATACCTAAAGGAAGGGTATAGAGAGGCTGGGGACACACGCTTCTCAATGTGCCTGGTAATAGGACAACAGGCAACAGACACAAAACGTAACACAAGAAGGTTCACATGATCATGAAAAAAAATTTGTTTACTCTTAGAGTGACTGAGCACTAGAACCAATTGCCCAGAAAGGTAGTATACTCTCCTTCCCCTCAAATATTCAAAAACCATCTGGACACAATCTTAATGCTTTTGTAGTTATTAATGTTATGCACTTGATAGCACTGGACAGTCAAAAAGAGACTTGTAAATATCATGTAAATACAAGGAGTACAATTATAATACAATATATTACTTTTCTGTTACAGAATATCTCAGTGACATTCAGCTGTATCTCCATACAACACATTCTTAGGCTACAAATCAGGCAGAAGCAGAATGCWATCAAACATTTTTGTAGAAGAATACTTGGAAGAGTAAGCATTAAAGGCTTGCTTTCAGGAATTTAAAGTGAGAGGAGATCATCAAGAAGTGGTGACGTGTTAGGTGGTTCATGTGGCCACTTTTACTGATATATTATCAGAAATCATGAAGTATCAGGAATGTTTTGTAATGATAATTACAAAACAAGACATTCTCATGCCTAAAGTGTTGTCATTTGAAAGGTGATATTTTGTCTTATTTCTTGCAGTCATATTCTATCTGATCATTTTTAGCATCTTTTAGAAAATATCGGCATGTTTCCCTTCACAGTAACTAAAAAGTCTCTTTTTTTTTATTGACATGAAACCTTATTCTAGCCTAAGTATTGAGCACTGGTAAAGAAATTTTAACATCAGAGGCTAATGTGGAAGAAAACTGAGCATGGCTTGACAGAGGTAAGTGTTGTGATTTATGACAAAATAACAGTTACTATTTTATTTACTTTTATAGAAAATACCTGCTGACTTGTAGAAGACACTTGAGTTGACATGCAAAGTATGTTGAATACTTCCTCTCTCTATTCAGCAAAATTGGTATTTTCAGAACTAATAGAAGACCAACTGGCAGTGCTTAATAGTTAAATTGGTATTTACTAGAGTAAACGCTGTCTTAAATATCCTTTTTCTCCTGCTTCCATGTATTTGAACTTTTAACTTCACAAGGCAACATTTGTAAGCATTTATTTTACTGTAAGATATGTAAAGTTTCTATTTATGTCTGGTATTGTCAGTTGCATGAAACATTTTGCTTGAACTAATTTGCTACCTGTAAATGTTTGAAAGAGAAGCATACTCAAAATAAGAAGTTCAACATCTCTGGTTGGAATAAGTTATCATGAAACCTATACAAGGTGGAGCATACTGGAAAATCAGCTATGATCTTCTTGTTTTCTTAAATTATTTACTTAAGTTCTCTTGGTCTTAGAATAGCTGTACTTTGTAGATCCACATATACAAAACCATACAGTAGTAACTTATCACAAAAATCAGGCCACTACAATTAAAAAGAAAGCAATTTAATAGGTATTTTTATTATTGTTTTCATTTTTATTTCCTCAAATATTCAGGTCATTATAGAGTTGAGGGAAGAGTAAATGACTTGTACAGCCTACTGAAATATTCCTTGCAAAAATAATTTTTAAAAAATGTGGTTATCCTTCAGTTTAATAATGACAAAATGATCACAGCATGATAATGGTATGTGCTAGCAGATAGAAAACAGTTAGTTAATAAAATAGATATTTGTGAATAAATATGGTAGCTGAAGAAAATACAAATCTTAGATATGCTTACTCATTCATATAATAGGGCTTGCCTTCTGCAGGTCAAAATCTTTACTATAAGTTTTGATACCTGGTAGAAAACCGCAAATCAATATTAATTCCATCTGTGACTAAGTGAGATGCTTATTTTCATCTATCTGAACATGACTCATGTCTTTTCAAGTATGAAAGACACCTTTAAAGGTGAGAATTGAACAGCACAGAGTTTTGGGGGAGTATATGGCAAGCGATAACTTCTTTCTATTTCCACTTTTGGTATTTGAAATTGGTGTCTTAGTAAATACAAATGGAATTGTCATCATATGGAGTGAGAGGGAAAAGAAACCTTGCTTATTTTCTTGTGTGAGAGCTGAAACAATGCACGTTTTTCTTGTTTTAGTTGTGACTTTTAACGAACCTGTATAACTCATTGGTCCTCGAAGGAATTTCATATGAAATATCTTTCTGTTCTGAAACATGCTTTAGCAAATATATATGGTTTGAATGTGAAATACAGGTTGTTTGTGGGCTGAATATTATTAACCTTGATCATATTTCTCTCACAGGTACATCAGAATTTGTTATTTGATTACTAATTGTTGTATTTGAGGAAGAAGGAGGAGGAGGAGTTTTTAATTCCTCCTCTTTCTTCATTTATCCTTACACTTAATTGCAGAATAGTCCAAATAGTTATTAGGATTTCCCTTTCATCATAGTAATTTTATTATTATTATTATTATGGAAATTCCAAGATGTAAATTATGTCATTTATTTCTTGGGTCACTAATAATATTTTAGACTAAAAATTAAATAATTTACAATAACTTTTTTTCTTATCATGTTGTTGCTTGGTAACATGTTATGTTTCATTCATTTTGTTTGATGAAGTTGTGTGACTCATTGTCATATGTTTTTAACTCACCAGTGTCCCAGGCTCCTGTGAGGGAACAAGCTCTTAGACTTGGCATCACAAAGCATAATATGTGTCTGTCTAAGCACAGAGAATGAGGAGATTGTTGTGTATGATGTATGGCTAGTATAGGAGTAAGGAGTATGGCTAACGTGGGAGTATGGGGTATGGTTTCTTTCAGCAGAAATATGGCCTAGTTAGGTGTCCAGCAACATAATCTCAAATCTATGTGGATTAAAAAAAAAGGTCCCAGTATTTTAAATTATATTTATTGGCAGTGCCCCATTTGTAGTTTAACAACTAATAATCCGTTAACTGTAAGGAATTTTCTTCAAATTACTAGAGTAGCAAGCAAGAAAAACACAGAAACCCCACAGATATGATTGCAGGTTCTCACTAATGGATAATAGTGTAAAAATATCTTAGTAGACAAACAGCACAATTCTTCACTTTGGACTGGCTAAATATGTTCTAGCAAAGGAGGAAACTTTGTTCAAAATATCAGAATTATCTGTATAATCTATGTCTTTAAGAAGAAATCTACAGATTATTTTAAATTCAAAACAGAGTAGTCATGAGATAATGGGGAAAGAAAGCATAGTTTAGTGTGTTAGAAAAAGGAAAATACTAGGATCATATTTTCTATGCAAAGCATATTCATTATACTTCCTGAATAATCTTGAGGATTTGGACAGTATCTTAAAGGACAATGTATTACATTAAGCCTAAAATAGCCAAAAGAGAGAAATAGATAGTGAAATCATGGTTTGCACTGTGCTGATTACTGCAATATCCACTTCCTTCAATAAAAGGGAAACACAAGTTTTTAAAGCTTTGTTAAAATAAAACAAAAAGTGTTTCTGCACAGAGCTGAAGTCCAACACTTTCAAAGAAAAGAATCAAACCTATAATTTTCTGGCTCTCATAGAAGGTTGTAAGCTGTGGAGCAGCAAGTTGAATGTAATAGTACTACTCAGTCCTTGATACTCAGAAAAATCTTCTTTTCCTGTAATCCTCTTTTTATTTTCCTGTTAGCAGAAGTATTTCTAGCTGAAAAAATGAACTCAAAGTTCTTTAAGTAAACAACAGTTAAATACAGTGTGGTGTAGGGGAAAAAAAAAGCTCATCTTAGAAGAGCACTATGAAATACTTGAATAATTATTTGAAGTAGGAGATTTTTTATGTGAAGCTGTAATATTTGGATATGAAAATAGCATTCATACATTCATATGACCAGTTATCTTTTCTATTCTATTACTTCCCCTTGTAGGCTGGATTCATGACTGAATAATATTCTTTACATCTGTTTTGCTATATCAGTTATTAATCCAGTTGAAGTCATATGGTTATCAAAATCTGATGCAAATAAGCTACTTCATAGTGTAGCAAACTATATGTATCATGTAGTTAAGGGCTGACATTAAGCAAAGGCTCCAAATATATCTTGGATATATAAACCAAAAGGATCATATTTTCTTTAGTTTTAGATATGGTTTCACAACTAAGTAATGTAGTTCCTTATTTTTAGAGCACTAAGGTACATAAATATTATTCCTTAATATAACATTTAAGATCTAATAATAAATACTTCATGAAAGTACAGTTGATGTTTATTCAAAATCTGTAAAAATGCAGATGCAGTCATACTTCTGCTTAAACACCAGTCTCCATGGYGTCTGTTGGGCAAATGAATGCAATAGACAATGTCCTGCATGTAATCTAAGTGGAGACATATATGATCAGTATGTATCTACACTAACAAATAAGTTTTGATGATCATTTCTAAGTGAATCTCCTATTCATCCCATTTGCTCTGTTGTGGGGTACATCCTGGTGATCTCGGAGAGATGTGGAGTTCTCTAAACTATAGGATGAACTAGAGGGATTCATCTTGTTCATCTCAAAAGCTAATTGGCATTCAATCCGGAAGACCTCTTAAAAAGACATTCCACCACCCTGCATTGCTTACAAATGTAAAGCTAGCCTTATTTTGTTAGAACAGTGACTGTTTTCTCTCACTGACTGTTTGCCTGGTTCATGGTATTACATGTAGAAACCATTGCATTATGCTCTGAATAGAAATTACATTGCCTTCAGTAATCACTTCATCTGAGATACATTCATCTGCCCACCTGTTTGATATTTCATCTGCACATCTATCTATATAAAATACTAAGAACATTCAGAACAAGTAAGGTTAGTTGTCTGTTTCAAATACAAGCCTGTTACTTCTGAGTTGTCCTCATTATTGTTGAATGGTGGCACAATCCTTTCCTTTCAGCTCGATAGCTACTCTTCAGCCTGGAAGAAGTCTGGATTTCTTGTTCTTTCCTCCTCAGGTATCACTACCCTTTTTTTTTTTTTTTTTTTTTTNCTTTTTTTTTTTTTTTTTTTTTTTTTTAACAGTCTGTGATTGTACTAGATATAATGATGCTTCCTCTCCTTGAACCCTCTTCATTTTAAGTTGACCTTTTTGAAACTAGGTCTATCAAATCTTGCCAAACAATTGGAACTGAGTTTGAAATGGCAGGCTGGGTAAAATTGYTAGCAAATATGAAGAAAGTATCTAGGTAATTCAAATAATATGCAAAGTTAATTATAATGCTACTCTTTTATTTGTGTTTTACTACATGTTTATAATGATTTATAAAATGATATCATAATGAAAGTTCACATAGCATCCTGGGCTATTGATCAAGGTTATTCCATATTTATTAGTAGAGTCTGCTTCATGGCCACAGATAATCTTTGGATCCTTGTTTTGATATTTCATGATAAAAAACACATTAAATGGCAAATCCAATAGCAAATGTGATGTTCTCAAATCAAGGAAACACTAAGCAGCAGTGAGAAATTATGTGACTATACTGCAGATGTAGTGATTATATTAAAAAAATATATATATAATTTAGGCCATTACCACASTCTTAATTTGATACAGACTATCGGAAAATCTGGGCAGATGCTGAAAGGCAAGATTAAATAATTATGTGGAGGCAGAGAGAAAGAGAGCTTTATTTGTTAGGTTTTGTTTAAATTAAATCATAATAGAGTCATTAAAACAAATATAGAGAAAGAACTGACAAGTAGTCTTGATTTCCATAATTTTTTTTCAGAGCTCCCAGTTATTCTACAACTCCATCTTTGAGAAGTGAGAAGTAGATAAGAGCTAAAAAGGAGAGATTACAATGAGTTAAACTGAAAAGGAAATTATCAGAATGCAGGAAGGTTAAAGGTTTTCAGCGTACTAGTCAGGAGACTAACAGGATTACAGAAGTAATCCTGTTTAATGCTTTCATTGAATCTGATACTTCTAAAATCCATAATGATACAAAGTTTTGGCAGATTACCAACATACACAAGAAGATCTCATCAAACACAACAAGAATTATTTTGGTATAGCCTCTCTTCTGTTGTTTGAAATGAAAGCTCTTACAGAGAAAGAAATGATAAGAGTATTTTTTTTTAATTGTATTTCTCAAATGGAATCAGAAGATAGCAATATATATGTACACATCAGTCACGGGATGACAGAGTGATGAAACAATGAAAAAAATGCTTTTCTATGGTAATGACAATCTAAATATTGGATGTAAATTTTGATGTCTTTTTTAATGGTTCCTTTTTAGACTCCTGCTGATTTTATTCAAGTCTTGAACTTGTAATTTTCTTCATTCATAGTCCCAGATTATAATCATATGTCTATTTTGGGGGCTCTGCATTTTCTTTAGTTCAATATATTGAAACGAGCTTCATTTGTCTTTTACAAGCTCTCAGTGATGTCAAAAGAGGGAAATCAGAGAATTGTCTCAGATGACTATCCTTTCATGCATTTACTAACTGAAAATTATCAAGGAGCTACTGAGTAACTTGAGTGGAAATCACCTGATTCACCCTCTCCAGATTCCCGTGCTAAAAGAGAAGCCAGCTAAAAGATGTTGTTCAAGAACAATCTTAGGGGCTTAGATATCTGGTATATTAGCTATTAGATGTTTGCTTCTAACCATTGTTGACTTCATTTTCTTCCCAACTGTTAAGATCCACTTACAAAGTTCATGAATTGCCGCTTTCTGAAAACTATATGCATTGCCATTCTCTGAAGTTGATTTATTGATCTTCTGATCACTGTTTTGGTCATTATCAGAAAAAAAAAAAGAATGTCTTCAACAGCTTTGTTAAGAATATAGAACATCACCCTGAAGTGACGGACATGGTAAGATCTGAAATAATAAAACAATTGTATTAGAAATTAGGATGTCTACAGACCCATCAGTCTGGTGCTACATCAATACTAACATCACTGCTTTCCTTTTGAACATAGGGTATTTTCTGTCTACTGTGCTGCATAGTAGTTAGTGTAATTTTTAGCTCAGTGCTCTTCCTGATGTTCCACAACACAGCAAATATACTTTTAAAATTATCTGTCTAGAAACTAAAACAGATCTCTGACCTACCTGACACTATAAATATTTTTTTCCTATAGACTATGGGACACACAATTTACACAGCATAAACTAATTTCCTGATCAAGAAGCTCGTAGAATCTCATTTTGTGATGGTTGTATAAATGCTTTCCAGAAAGAGATGAAGTCGGGAAGAAGAAAAGTTTGTTCTTCATGCAAAAGATGGTTCATGGGTTTTGTTTTGGAATGGATAACCTCATAAAGAGATTATGCAAAATGGTCATGGACAGACTATGCGTGGAGACATCTAGACTTTAACTGGACCAACTTGAGTGAAATTGGAACAGGCAGTGGATTATTGGGCTAATTCTTCTGCAAAAGTTCCTTCTTACAGTAGTTTAATTTGCAGGATTAATCAATGCTAGTGAGTTCTTTTCTACCTACAGGCTTTCCCTTGTTAATCATAGCTTTAATAACAGTGAATTTGCATACATAATTTTCTCTTCTAACTGGAAGAACCTGCTTTTCCGGTGTTTTCAAACCTTTTTGAAATTATCTATAGAATCTCTGTAAAGTACTGCAACAGTCTATAAATATAAATCTGCCTATATATATCAAGGTATATGAGATATATACAAGAATCAGAATTGTGACTGTATTTAAAATGACCGCAATAAATTTTATACACTTTTATATGAACATATTAATTTAACTAGTTATACCAGCACTAATGAAATCAGAAACAATATTATTCTTAGAGCAGCAGTTCACATCAGTCCAGAGATCAGCAAGGGAACATTCAGAAGATAAAAAATTACAGTTTTTATGAAGCTCAGTAGTGAATATGAGGATATGAGTGAATAGCGACCCATATTATTCTCTGTCATTCCATGTGAATACCACAGACAAATTACACTTGAGGAATTTTTTCTTCTGTTTGTTAATCATAATTAAAAATATATTTACTTTTCATTCATAAATCATTTGGTCCATATTTGACATCTGCATTAGGACTAATAACCAGCTGCTTTAAATTAGAATTGAAATACAGTAGTAAATTGAATRTGCTGGACTGGGAAGCAAAAGAGATAATTTTATATACTTGATGTCTTAAATAAATATTTTTAATTGATTATTTGTTAGCTATGTACATTTTACTTCAAGTTTCCATCTGAGAGAGGGAGGGAGGGAGGGATGAAGGAAAAGAAAAAGGGAGGAAAAGAAGGCAGGAAGGCAGGGAGGGAGGGAG
>NW_020455572.1:366578-372698 GCF_003342845.1 Nothoprocta perdicaria
GAAGGAAGGAAGGAAGGAAGGAAGGAAGGAAGGAAGGAAGGAAGGAAGGAAGGAAGGAAGGAAGGAAGGAAGGAAGGAAGGAAGGAAGGAAGGAATTTTCCTTGATATTTCCCCACCTTTCAGTTTTTACACAATGCAAGAAAATGATTTCCTGTGTCTTTTTATTTTATTTTTTTCAAAATACCAGTTTAGTACTAAAAGTAATGAAATTCTAGACACTTTTATATTTTTGCCTGTGTAGGATTTCTGCTTGCTTTATTTTTCTCCCATTCTAGTCATTATTCCAGGGTAAGTAAAACAAGATGAAAAAAATGACTTGCTTCCTCGGAGAATAGTTTATGACCTGAATAAATAGAAAAGCTTCTGTGTATTAATTTACTTAGGTCTAAAACGATATAATCAAGAATACATCAGACAATAGGTGGCATGGTAATGAGGATGGGTCTATTGGCTCATTTCATAAATACACAAAACATAAACCATACCCAAAACTGGGAAATATCAAAATAACTATTTAATATCACAGTCTGTCTGTCGGAATACCTATTTATTTATAATCACTCATGTTATCTTGCTGTTATGTATATAGCTGGTAGGCAAAATATGATCAAAGTGCAGCTTCAGCCACAGGTAGACTTTTCTGAAATTTTTGCAGAAAATGTTTTCCTTTTTTTCATATAAAACCTACAGTTATTGAAAATGGTGAGATATGCTGCCATATCCACACAAAAGACAGGAAAATCATTAAGTCCTCTCCATGCCAATTACTTGGTCTTCTTTATCTGTGGAGCATTTATGTGAAATGTATTTTAATATGAATCACATAAACCRTGAAGGGAGCTAGAATTGACTGCTGGAACAGACAGCATTGTTTCGTCTGTAGAGTACTCAATGACAAAAGCAATGAATAGCAGTAATTTTCAAGTATATTTTTGATCTTGTAACTGGAACTTGCAACAGTTCTTGAGAGTTACATACTGAACCACATCATTCACATTGCCACACAGACTTGCTTTTTTGCTGGAGTTGATGCCTTCCTTCATAAAACTCTATTTCATACATACAAAGTAGGATGTTTGCCATTTAAAATGGCAGGAATATAATTCTTTCTGCTAAAAATGGATATGAATCAGAATGACACATAATAAATAAGTACAGCTTTCTACAAATTTATAAAAATGAATAGAATTTTTATGGTACCAGATATGGTCTACACTGTCTTACATCTTCCCCTATGCTAAAAATCAAAGGAAAAATGAAAGTAAAGTCCCATTCATTGGCTAAAGTTATACTTTTTTTTCTTATGCTGATATTGTGGAGAGAAAATACACACAAAAAGAATATCATTTATTGGTATTTTTCACTATTTTGCTATGATATTTTCCAGATCTGAAAATAAATCTTAGCTCTAAAATAAATCATGTTTAAGCAATGCTATTCTCTTTGTTCACTGATTAAATTACACAAAGGTTGAGAATGTTGAGAAGTCTGTTGTTTTTTACTCTGCTGTTTTTCACCCTTGTACAACCAGTATTTGCATACATTTCATTGCAACTGGGAAGAAGACACCTCTGCCTCTGAAATTCCAAATTATAAGTCTATTTTTTTGCAGCTATTCTTGATATATTTGAACACCCTTCTGTATTATTATCCGACTTCTTTAATTGAAGTAAGCTCAGTAATTAATTTTCACTCTTTTCTGTGGATTCCCACAATTATTTAACATCTTTTTTAAAGTGTAATACCCCGAAGTTTTCACAGTACATCAGTTGTAGTAAAAAGAAAAGCATAACTGTATGTATCTTAGAGCAAGTACTCATCCTGATACACAGTCAAGTGGATTGGGGTCCTGCAACAATAAACCACTTCTGTTTCAGATTTACCTTGGATTTTGTGTAAATCCTTTAGACTTACTTGGCAACCAATACCTTGTAACTCTCTAAAAGAATGAGAATGAAACATTTSCTAGGCTTACAGACTCCTCCAATAAGGTTTAATCTTATAAACAAACAATCTGCATTTCAGACCTCTAATGAAGACATTGAACATCAGAACTCACTATGCACTTCTGTTTTTATTATAAACCACTGATAACAAATCTCTGCATACAGATTTATWTATGATATTATTCTTAACGCATTCTGCCGTTTGATTTTCAATGTCATTTTTCGGAATGTGAAGTTTGAAAGCGTAAAATCCTCACACAAGTTAAGATCTACATTTACTTCATCTCACCATCCACAGGGCAGGTTACCTTGTCACAGAAGGAAATTAGATTTGCCACACATAATTTGTTTTTCAAAACACTGTTTCCTGTTACTCTTATTTTTCCCTTCTTTCTCCTGTGTATTTTATATGCTTCTATTTGTAGGCATAAGCAAGTAATCAAAAATTCTGGCACCTTTCTGGGAGCTAGAATTAAGCATGCATGACAAGAGATTCCCTGATACTCTTATTTTCAAAGATAGTTTTACCTTTCGTTAGTGTACTATTGAAGTGTACTTCAATAATGATCGATGATATTCTCAAGCATCAGTTTAGCAGATAACAGCAGTTGTCATTAACACATTTGTTATAGCTCTCAAATTACATCATATTATGTGAAAAAGACTGTCATGTGTGAAACAGACAGTCATTTTACCCTAATGACACTGATCCCAAGAATCATGAAGCCTTAGCCTGAGATGAGTGTTAGGTTCACAGCCTGAGCAGGATTAAAGTGAACAATCACAGCTAGCACTTCTTAGTTTGTTAACTCCTCATTTTTGATTCCGTGTTTCTCTAATATATATAAATATAAAAGCTTCTGTGACATGTTATTACTTCCTTGTAAACATGCCTTTTTTTTTTTCCTCCAGACATAGACTTATCTGTGATGAAAGAAAGCTGTTCATAGCTTCACAATCCTTTCTCTATCACAGTACATTCAGAACAACATTATAGCTGGGCATCTTTCCCTTCAGATTTTCCTTCACTGGAAAACAGAGAGGGGAGGGATTGAATAAAAGGGCTGATAATCCTTCAAACAGATGGAAAAGTGTACTTTTTACTGTATAAACCATGAGAGTTTTTATAAGCATATTACAAGAAAAAAAAGAAATATTTTGTTGGATTAAGATTCTATATTATTTTATTTTCCTTCATTTTATTTCTGTAAAATCACTTAATATTATCCAGAGGATAACAGGTATGAAGAAGAAATACCATCTCTCTTCTGTATAGGGATCTGAAAAAGAAAGGAGTCCAGTGACCTGCCAAGGTTTTGTCACATCACTAACAGTCCGTAGGACAGGACTTTCTGCTACTGGACCACTCCTACCACTTATAGAGATATGCATATGGTTTCCAGTGCTCAAAAACATCATGCAGAGCCCATGATTTAGCAAGAGACACATAAATAAAATACAAAGATGCCTTTCAAAAGCACTTATTTCCTGTAAAATATTCATTTTAAGTCTCTGAAAACAGAGGTTTAAAAGCAGGACTCCTGAGCAATTCCAGTCTTTGACTTCCAAATGACAAGAATCCAATTTTTTTTTTTCCCAGCTGTTGCGGAAGTGTTAATAAGAAAAAATCTATATGCTTTCTCAATCAGTGCCATGGAGTTGTGTTTTTTTTTCTGTCCATTCACTCTCATCAGAGATGTACAGAACGAATGACTACATATGTTTGTCATGTCAATGCATGTCATAGAGTTTAAACAATGAAAAAACAAATGTTTYTTGATAAAGAATTTTTAGAGAATAAATTTGCCATGATTCATATTTAATATTCTGTCTACTTTCAGGAGAGATTGCTATCAGAAGTGCATTAATAATAGTGATTTCTTCATAGTATGAGCTTAATAGAGCATAGTGACTCTTACAACTAAYAGACAATCGTTAACTGTCAGAACATAAAATTCTCTTCAATGAGATAAGCTTTGCAATATTAAAGGAGATATTACCTGAATGTAAAACGGCTCCCAAATATTATTGAAACAACTAAACTTTTATGATTTTAATTCTGCAAAACAGAATTGCAAAACTATACAGAAAAAAATAATTATTAGAGATGTCATGAAATAATTTTGCCATTAATAATTCATTAATTGTCCATTGGAACAACAAGTCAGTAAGACTGTAAAGTATTCAAACAGTGAATTTAGATCTTTCTTCTTGAAATTAATTTTATTGCCCTACAACAAACAGATATGCAGCAGAATAGTCTTCTAAATGGTGGTTACTGTACAAAACCAACCAACCAACCAGTATAAGTAGCCTTACTAGGCAGCAGGAGAAACTCAGGAAAGGGCAAGTATTGTATTGTTGACTACATTCATAGGGCCTTCCTCCTCCTACACCAAAAACCTTGAAGAAATCTCTCAAAGGGCATAGCAAGAGACAATAATCATCATTGAATCTTGGATTCTTGACTTCAAACTGACCACAAATAAAGACCTCTTTAGTCTCGCTATCTGAAGAGTACTTGGCCTTCAGGTGTATGAGAAAAGCAAAATGTTTCCCACACATCTGTGTTCTTGTGTGAGGCAAGGATGTAAATGTGAATACAGATGGAAATCTGTCTTTTGCGGTACGGATTGCAGTACTTTTTGGGGAGGATTAACTCAAAAATTTGAGAGGGATTCATCTTGTAAAGGTTTGGTACCAGGTCAGGCTGTTCGCTACATACTGCGAAATAATGAGTCAAATGCCTGTAAAATGTATGTGGAGAGAAAAAGGGTTCCAGCAATTAAAAAACAGTCCTATGCATCATAGTTTTTTAACTACAAGATCTGAAGTGGAATGGGAGGTGGTACAAGATGGAGGGTGTTTAATTTATAACTAATTATGAGTTTAAAATTTAGAGAAATTTCAATTTAACCTGCTTTAAACTTTAAGCAATGGTGTTATTAAATGTAACATTTACACTAGCACAATGACAATAAAAATTAATGTTGTATATGCCTCCTCTGCTGATATGCACTTGAAAGCCAGACATGGTTTAGCTAAAGGATTACTATAGGGTTATCTTGCAAAGGATATTGTTAATTTCTTAACTTAGAATTCTTTTCAAGAGACCACAAGAAACATTTCTTTCTAACTGAAGAAGATAGCTTTGAAAAGTAGTTCAAATTTATAAACAAGAATCCTGTGGTCAGTAACTCAGACTTCATGATTTGAAAGTAAGGCAAAGTACTGAAGAAATGTGACATTACTAATCAGTACTGTGATTACCTCATCACATTTGTGTATTGTGTATTATCTATTTTGTATACTACAAACCAAGACTGGTCTATTAACTTGTATTTGTATGTATATTATTTATATTTATATTATTTATATTTATACTTATTTATATTTTTTTTTGCAGTGCCAAGCATTAGCAGGCAAACAACCATAAGCTGGAAACTATAAGAAAAAAACAATAAGTACAATATCTTATTAACAAAATACTACGGCAATAACATGTGAAAAAAGATTCAAAATAAAGATTATTAGTAGTTAATATTATTAGTAGTTTATTGTTAGTAGTTAGTAGACAAGTATTTCTACATCCAATGGGTAGCAGATCCATTCATCTCCTCCATAAACTATATTGGGGATGCAAAATATCTACATGATCTCAAGAGGAAACTGAAAGACTAGTAAGTACTAGTCTATTAAGAGCGAGCTAAACAGAGTGAATAACAGCTGAAATTGGGAGAAACATATAATGGTTTTGTTCATCTACATATCTGTGTGTACTGCTTTACATTCTTTGCAATCACTCCAAGGAAAGAAGGCATTTCCTTGCTAACACAGTGTTGTGTAATTAAGTTTCAATCTGGCAAAATCATCTTCCTGGCTATGATGTCTCCCCTATCAGAAAGGCAGAGAATTTCGCTAAGGCACATCACAATTCAAGTTAGAATAGTGAGGACATTGCATATGTGAGACAGGTTCTCTGTGGCARGGAAGATCATAAACACTATCCTATCACACAGATTATCATAGAATCATAGAATCATAGAATGCTTAAGGTTGGAAGGGACCTCAGAGGTCATCGAGTCCAACCCCCCTGCTCATGCAGGGTCACCTAGAGCACGTGGCACAGGGCTGCATCCAAGCGGGTTTTAAAGATCTCCAAAGAAGGAGACTC
>NW_020455572.1:373978-376805 GCF_003342845.1 Nothoprocta perdicaria
GATGGCGAGCGGCTCGGCTAGGACATCTGCCAGTTCCCGCAACACTCTGGGGTGCATCCCATCAGGGCCCATGGATTTGTGGGTGTCGAGGCTCCCTAGATGCTCCCAAACCAAGATTTCATTATACAACCAAGATTTCAATATTTGCAGAAATAGGTCAGAATACTTAAAAAGAAAGAGAGAACACTTCTCCTGGAAAACTACTGCTGATCATGTCATATACCTAAGCAAGTGAAAACAAGAGATGGGACCAGAGACATCTGTGTGGTCCATATTGATTTGGAGGCTGCGTTCTGACACAACACAAAAGTTTCAAACATGGAAGTGTAAATACACATGAATTCAGGCATTTAATGAGAGCAATTTTCAGGCAATTCAGGCAATTTTATAAGAAATGATGCTAAACAAATCGAGGAACTCAGACTTGATGAAGGTGAGAACCTTGTTTCAAAACAATGTTATATCTTAGAGTAGTTATAATGTCCTCCACTAATTTATGATCTCAGAAATTGCTAAAGCTTTTTCTTAGTAAAGACAGATARTATTACCAAAGTCTTTAGTTACTGCCTGTGTTCTCCCATAAGCTCTGACCAGTTGCTATCCCTCTGCCTATAGGAGAAGCTAGGTTTATCTAAGAAATAGACATATTTCTAAGACTCTTTCCAAATATTTCTGAAAATATATAGCCCTTTCTGTACTAAGTAAAGCCTTCAACAAGTGTAGAAAGAGCTAGGATAAAAAGAAAGGAACTGTCAGGATGGAAAGATCTCTGAATCTGCAGTGGTCCATGGAGAATGGACATACAGTATCAGAAATATAGCCCTACAACTTTTTGGAAGGAAGACTATGCTAGACGTTTAGCACAAAAATGAATTTAGGTCTTCCTCCCCYGGGCTTGCCCAGATGAATACATACTTGCATGGATACAAACATGTATATACTTACACACAGTTTATGACRTATATTTATACACATATATGATAAAAATTATCAGATGGGATTAGAAGAAATATTATTTCTCTCTTTCTCTATCTTGTATGATAAGCAAAATAGATCATTTGAACTCTGTGAACAACATTATATTCCACAGTACAATCTCTGACTGTTATCCTCAAACATAGCACAATGTAAAAAAATCCATGTGAGATGTGACATGATGATTTTTTTTGTGTCAGTCTCTGTCAGAAAGCTCTATTAAAGAAAAAAATCTCATGTATCTCTTCCAAAGACTAGCTTTGCCTTTAAGCAAAAGCCTTCACCTACGTTTGTCTTCTTTCAGATATTAAATTCCAAGATGGTGTTTCTGTCATATTGATGTAAAAGATAGATGAAACACAGGGCTAATACAGGTCTTATAAGAATTCATGGAATACAATTTTTATCAAAAATAAATCATTGGGAAATTATCTAAAGGAAGAAAAATTGAGAAAATAAGCTAGACAGTAATGGAAAAAACATGCAAAACTCTTGATAAAAATGGTATCTATACATGTTCTTATAGATTTCAAGTAGAATGTAAGTATAGAATAAGGACATCCATGCAAATTTGTAATAGATTTTCTTCTTGTATATGACCATATCTTAACTACAAACTAGTAATACTGTTCCTACATAAAAGCTTTCAACCCCTCATAGAGATGTATTTTTTTACAATAATAAAACTAACCAGGTCTCTAAATACAAAAATAACTGTAAAACTATCCACTGAATCATATGTCTTTAAATACTGTTTGACAACTTTATATTAAAACAATCTGACTTGGAAAGTTAACGGTAGCATAGAAGATAYTTTAGTCTCTAAAAGAATTCCTTAATTTAATCTATATTAACCTATTAATTTAACAAGCCCTCACCATTTTATAGTCTACTCACTCAGAACATAGCTTCCTATCATATGGAAAAGCAGAAGATAAATATGTTGTGGAAATGGTAAGAAACCTATGACATAGTATTAAAAAGCAGATGGCAGCATGGTTTACACTAGAAATGCATTACATGATTCCAGTAGGTTATTATGTCTCAGAGGAATAAACTGTCTCCTTACATGTAATAAATGTAAGATAAAGACAAAAAAGTATTTACTATGTATGTAAGTAAAACTCATCAAAGAGCTACTGCCTGTAGTATGTGACTCTTGGAATATTAGAGAGGCAGTTCCCTAAAATACAGTGAATTATGTATAAATGTGAAAGGTTATGCCTGCTCTTGATGAATATGTAAGACTGCAAATTTACTCTAAGAGAAACACAGCTACCTCAAATGCAGTTATTGGAGTCATGAATAGCATATCACAAATAATATTTCTGTGTTCCTTGGAATTGCTTTGGCTTTGTTCTGTTTTGTGAAAAAAAGGTAAAAGAAAGCAAAAGAATGATAAAATTTTACCTGWGTTGTACATAGGGGTATTTCATTTTATAAACCTTTGTGAACATAAAGCCTACTTTTTGTAATATAATATGTATGTATAAGCATCAAAGTACTGAACAGCATGAGCAATTATAAATAAAAACTATTATTAACCTATAATGACATTCTGACATTTGGAGAAGGATTCAAGTAATACTGCAAWGTCTTTTTCAATCAGGCAGGGCAATTTTTATTTCCCTCAAATATTATGGAAATCTAGATGTAATATGCCATAATAAAGGATTGCCTAAGCTCATATAGCTTGATATGTGTATGAACTTTCCCCCAGACAACCTGTGAGTTCAAATACTTCTCCTAAATATATCTCTGTAAGATGTCAACTGTGTTCCTTCCTTCCTTCCTTCCTTCCTTCCTTCCTTCCTTCCTTCCTTCCTTCCTTCCTTCCTTCCTTCCTTCCTTC
>NW_020455572.1:377108-392572 GCF_003342845.1 Nothoprocta perdicaria
CCTCCCTTCCTCCCTCCCTCTCTCCCTCCTTTTTTCCTTGTTTTCTTCCTTCCTTCTTTCCTCCCTTCTTTCCTTCCTTCTTTCTTTCTCATTTAAACTGAAGCCAGGTCTTCTGAAGACTGATTTATAGTTATTATATTCTCCTATAAAGAAAATTCTAGCATTTAATTGTCCCAGACTCTGAAATGAAGCAAAGTATTATCTCATATAGTTTAGACAGTGATCTGTGATCCTCTTTCTATCACACACAAAAAAAAAAAAAAAAAAAAAAAGAGTATTTTTTGAAAGAAAGGAGTGGGCTTTATTCTTCTTTCATACAGAAAGGAAAAAAAAAAACCCACAATTCTCTCCATCATGGCAGCTTGTGAGTTTAAATGAGCTGAATTGCCTTCATCCATCTGTGAGAAGATGCCTATGATCCAGAAAAAGAACAGCTGTAAAGAACACCTCTTTCTTCAATATTTACTGTTGAAAGCAGTTACTGTTGCAAGCAACTTCCCAAGAATCTCAGAAGCTTATTATTATGCCATCTTAAGATGGCTAATACTTCTCAAACAYGATCCACATACGTAATACAAGATGATGAATTTTATCCCTGGTTTCAGAGTTAATTACACAAAGCTTCTATACAAAAAGATAATTCAAAATTAGAGAAATAATCTTCTGCTGGAATACAAAATTATCATTATTCCATGGGGCAATCTAGCTTATATAAAAATAAGTTTTGTTCTCTGTAATTCCTGTGTAGTTGTACCGATGTAGTTGTATTGTCTACTGCATAATTTATTTCAACTTTCAAAATTTAGTATCACTTGGTAGCTTCCCAACAACCTTTACTTCAATTTGGAAAGAATTAAGTAGAAAATATGGGAAGTCACAGAAGTGCTTTTTTGCTTTTCCTTTTCAGTCAAAACTGAATCTCATTTATTTCAACCCTTGATAGTTTTTTTTCTGTTCCTTTTCTTATATACCTGACATACAACTTCTTGGTCAGGTATACAGGATGCAGGGTACACATATAGGTTTATAATATGTATTCAAGCATTCACTGTTCAGGTTTTCATACACACTCACAAACTGA
Source organism: Nothoprocta perdicaria (assembly GCF_003342845.1). NCBI lineage: Eukaryota > Metazoa > Chordata > Aves > Tinamiformes > Tinamidae > Nothoprocta > Nothoprocta perdicaria. The sequence goes on from NW_020455572.1 coordinate 378,190, forward strand.
GTAGCTACATGCAGCTGTGAAATTAAAGGATATGATTTTTATGTAGATAAACGTATTTGAGAAAACTGGAAGTACAAAATATGAACCTAAATATTTAGCCTGATTTCCTGTCTCCTTCTGCCAGCAATATAAAWCTTAACGTTTGTAACTTACAACACAGGGAAAGGATCTGCCAAATCTTCCTGTATAGAATGCTACAGAACTAAATTACTTTGCTAAGAGGAAATGCCCATAACAGCACTTTTTGCCAAATCAAAGAGAACAAGATCAATTTGTTTGTCAAGTACAGGATATTCACGCAGCACAGTACAAGGTTTAACAAAGGTTCAAGACTTGACGTTCATTGCTACACCACTTTGTAGCTGACTTGCCACGTCACTGAGAACTTAAGTGGGGGTGAATTACAGCTATATAATATGCCAGAACAGCTCTGGGCAATTGGACTCACAGAATGATCCATGCTTGTTGTCCATAAATCCAATAAGGGCAAAGTTGCAACTACAAGAAGCAAGAGTGAAGTCCTCTGGCTGGCTCAAAAATCAGTCACTCTTAGTGAAGTATATCCCCAAAGCTCTACCATTTCTGTCTTTATCTTAGGAAAAGCAGAAAAGAAAATCATTAGTTTGCAAAGCAATTTTCTGGAGGTTGTAGAAAGGAATTTTAACAAGTTTCTAGGAGCTTATGAAAAATATTAAATTCAGTGATATGTTACTAATCTTTTGGGAGGATCCTTTCTCAAAGGCCAAGCAAGGTAAGGTGGGAATATTCCAACTGAAATGACTGAAAGAAAAATTAAACTAATTGAAACAAATTAAAAAATCAAGTTAAGAATATTTTTAGATAAAACCATTTCAAAGTTTTAAGAATTTGGTTGTGGAAAAGCAGCTTAAAACTCATCTCTGCTTTGTTTACTCTGCATAGTTAATTGTACTCCTGTGTGTTATCTGATAGCAGGAGCAAGAGAAATATTTACAAACATATTATCTCTAGTCTTTCTCATTCAGTTTTAAGAAATACCATCATTTTGTACATATTTAAAATCTAATTAAAGAGAAGTTATTATGGTAACATTTCAGAAACACTTTTGTCTCTAATCATATGTGAAAGACACATTCCTTCCCCCTTCACCCTTTTTTTTCCCCTTCCTATAGTGAAATAAGTCTGTAAAAGAGGAAAAGGGCATAGAGAATACAAGTCCCCGTGATTTAGCAAAGATGATATGCATTTTAACCTGAATAATTGTTTTATGTAATATTATTCCATACATAAGGAAAAGGTTAAAGTTACCATCCCCAGAATGATGCAAACATATAGGATAATATATTGCTAGCACTAGCATCTTGTACAGTCTTTTTGTTTTGAGGTTCTGCTGCTTCTTTTTTTTTTTTTTTTTTTTTTTTTTTTTTTTTTTTTTTTTTTTTTTTTGTGTGGACATCATAAGAGATTCAAATACCATCTGTCATCTCATGTTTAGATACTACAACAATTTTTTTTTCCCCCCAAAAGAGGATTTATTTCTAGCTTTTCCTCTTAAAATTTTCATACAAATACATTGATGTCAGCAGGATGAGACCTCAACAACTTCAGGCTGTCTAATTTGATGATCTCAAGCTCAAATAGATGACTCAAGTAGTTCCTTTATAAATATGTTCAATTAGTGAATCTAAATAGAATTTCCTGAGTATAAAGTAACATGAACAGGCCTCTGTTGACTCTATTTTTCCTTGGCATTTCGTTTGGTAGATGTCATAAAATACACACCTATTTATCAGACATTCTGTCCTTCAGTCCACCCTGATAAAATTATTTTATGCCAACTGGACCTTTTAAATAAAATTCAAATTCTATGTATTTGTTTGCCTTAAAAAAAAAAAAAAAAGAAAAGAAAAAAAGAAAAGAATTATTTCAGGCATTCTCCCTCTACCTCCATCTATTATTTTATTTCTCAGGTCCATTTCCCACATAGCTATCCCAATCAGTGTGGTTATTACAACACAACTTGAGAGTCCAAAGACAAACAAACAAACAAATAAACAAAAAAAMCACCTTCAAATCAACAAAGCAGAACACTAAAAATTTAGGGTAAATTTTCCTGAAGTTCCCAAGTAAACATTATATGCCTAAAAGTATTTAATAAACTTTACTGCTTTTGAAAGTTTGGAATGTTAAGTGTTTAATTTATTAGCCTTAAATCCTACAAAGTTCTTAAGCATCTTTGAACAAGCTGCTTTTGAGAGGATAACACTTTCAAAAATGGTCTTATTCATTTCAAAGCAACCTCAATTTCTCTGTGGGTGCTGAGCTGGTATTACCCACTTACAAAAACTCTTCAACATGTTGAGCACTTTGCAGGCTGCTAATTCAATAATTCTGAGTAATATGTTTTCATGAGACAGAATTGATTGTAAGTTTTAATTTAAAACAGTCATTAAATCTGAGGTCTAGATACAATAGATATTCTAAACTTCAGATTTAGATTTGATTATATTTATGTTAGAAAGAGCAGAGAAAAAAATAAAATCTAGTGAGCAACATTGAGCCCTGATTCAATGATTCTATATATTCTGTGGTGAATGTAGATTTACAGATTTTTTTTTTTAACAATGATTTATTTACCTACAAAAATTGATCAGCTTTGGAGTACACAACAGTATAGACATCCCAAAATACTCAGAAAGGATTTAACTGTATTTTAGTTTTAATAATTCCAAAATAATGATTAAACAGTAAGAAAGTTTACAAAAGTGCTTATCTTTTTATGATATTTATTTTCAYAGACCTGCAATCTCAAAAAATTTGCAATCCTTGATTTTAATCTTGATAAATCCTTAGTCACAATGTTCACTTCTGTTAATGAATTAGCTGAACTTAAAGGTCTTTCACATTACAATGAAAATGTTGTGTATATTTACAGAAGAAGGACTAGAAGGAATCTGGGGAATCCATTTCAGATATCTAAAAAGTAATAAAATATCATTATTTTTCTCCCCTTTTGTACTATTCCCATGACTTCTCCCTTTTTGCCATCATTCCTCCTCCCACACATAGCTCCCACAGTAGCTTTATTGGATCAATTGAGTCACAAAGCAGTATGACCATCAGTCCATTTTTCCACTTTCACACAGTGTTGCTGTATCATGACTTCTCATCAGGGACGGAGATCTATTTCTTGCAGMAGAGACAGGATGTGAGAGAACAGTTCGCTCATTACTTTTCTTTTGGTTACTGCACTTGGAATCAAAATGTGAGCAGACAGATTGCCCAGGAGCAGCCTTTTCTTCCTCTGACACGATGATTCATATAGCCCTTCAGTGAGGCACACAAGTTCTCTCTACTGCTTACTAACTCTATTTATTTTAATTGCTTCCTGCATGTAAAAATGAAGAATTTCAAAATATTTTTATTCATATCTGTTAAAGAGCTTGAAAGACTACTTTTTTTCTTTCTTTTTGTTGTGACAGATGTCCCCAAGCAATGAGATGCAATTAGAAACCAGAACCAAGTGAAAGCAATATGATACCATCTACATGACCCATATAATTCTAATAAGAACAGAGGGATCATCTGTAGACTTAGTATAGCTTAAGAAATTATGAACTTCAGTTAAATTGTAATTTCCTTACATCCCTAATGCTGACTTTGTTTCATCAGTAAAGTCAAAAATGATCTTAAAGTTCTCAGACTTTGTTTTTGTCAGTGGGCTGACCCAAGCAAATATGATAACATACTTACCATGTTAAATCCACTCTTCCTCATGTGGACCCTAGCAAGCTAATCCGAAAAACAGCTTTTTCATATTTCTGTAAAATCCTTTCACAATCCTGCAAAGTTATCATGCAACTATATATCTACATGAAATATTGCAGGGATTATAGAATGAGAATTTAGATAGTCTCAAATGAAAAGTCAAAGAAATACACAGTGTATATGCAGTCCCTCACAAGTAGAATAGGCTGACCAGGAAGGTATTCATGCACTCAAAAGACTCATCTTGAAGTTAAATATTAAGTGCATCATGAGCTTTTAGAAGGAAGGAAGGAAGGAAGGAAGGAAGGAAGGAAGGAAGGAAGGAAGGAAGGAAGAAAGAAAGGAAGGAAGGAAGGAAGGAAAAAATTAAACCATTTAAATCTGTTATTCTTCTGTAATGTAGTTGTCTATTTCCAAAGCAATAGTCAGTAGAATGTTTAAAGCATGCAAACCACTTCTTTTCTGATTTTTACCCATCCTCTTCTAAAATCGAAGCAAAAAGTCTAAATTGCAAGTAAAATTTGATTGAAAAGTTGAACTGGATCTGTCTGTATTTTGAAAATGTTTTTTTTTTTTCCTAATAGCATTGCATCTTTATAGTTTTTACATTTCAAAAGACAGGCATTAATTCAAGAGGATTTAATGCAATTTCCCTTCCCATCACTTCTAAAAAACCATACTAACCAGAGAAGGAAGGTATATAGCAGTACTAATAGTTCTGATCAGATCTTATTCCTACAGCTTTTAAGAAATTTAAAACTTATTGAGAGGAGGAAGAGTTTAAATAGTGTGGATTTTTTTAATCATTCTGTTAACTAATCGTATTAAATTCAATTTCCAGAAGCCTAAAGTCTGATGTGTCATAAAGGTACCAGATATTTTTTCACATCAGACTAAAATAAAAATTAAATAGGAAAGAAAATGTCTAAGTATATATTATGCACTGGCATATGAGGAATTAATAAACCAAACATAATTAATATTGTACTATAATGTATGTGTATATGAAAAATGCAATAGCAAGTTTAGCTTTGGCTGTTTCTTTTCCCTTTTATTTTTTGTCCCTTTTCCTTCAAAAGTGAGGCTACTGATACTACTGAGGCATACCTACAAATCTTTTTTTTAACATACTACATTTCTCTAACGCATTACTTTTTTTTTTTTAATCATTCCTGCCAAGTTTTGAGGAGAAGCTGGCAAATTATTTTACATATAAAACCACACTTTTATATTCTTATAATATAATCTAGGTAGTTTTTCAAACTCTGTTTCAAATATCTGGTTGCCTTGCAGAGTTTGCACATTTAGAGTCAGAATCATAGAATCATAGAATCATAGAATCTTAGAATCATAGAATCATAGAATCATAGAACTGCCTTTCAGAAGAACAAATAGAATTCTAAAGAGAAAGGTTTTTTTTAAAGATCACACTCTGTGTAAGTTTGGCATGAAATCCAAAGCATCCTAGTCTCAGGCCAGTGTGTTAAATGAAGGAGTTTCCAATAAGAAAAAAAACACCTTGCAGGGAAATGTTAATTTTATTATCTGCTTGCCAACAGATTTAAATTTAGACCAGAGGTAAGTCAGGAATATACAGGCTATGTTATACATCTATTTCATAAAATGATAGAAGCATTAGTATTTAGTAGTAATATAATGCATTTTATTAAAAAGTTTTTGGCTCAAAACTGGCATAACTGAAACACTGAAAAAACTCTGGAAAGTGTGCTCTTAGTACATAGTACCTTTGTAAACAATTTCACTGACGGTAAGAAAAACAACTTTTTTATTTATTTATTCTTTTTTTTCTTTTTTTCCTGTGTGGCACAGATTCAGCAATGAATGAAACAATGTTAGCTCTTGCCTTTTGCTGTGTAAAAACAAATAAAAATAAAACTAACAATCAACAACAACAACAACAAAAAAGTTAAATCATAGGTGTCAGACAGAAGTACAGTCATGCTGTCAAGGCCCAGGCCCATCGAGGTTGCTAGTCAGTATCTGAAAATAGCCAAAGGCTAGCCTTTATAAACAAGACTAGCATCTCAGAATATTCAAAAATGGTGTAACAATTTGAGTTTGGGAAACTTCCCTGGCCATGAATCTCTACTAGTACTGTATCTACTATTCTTTCCAGAAGATATGTGCCATATTTTTAACATTCTATCTATCTGGTGAATGACATAACATCTCAATTTATCTTCTCCAGTTCCAAAGAAAGTATTTTACAACTAGACACAAAATTCATTCATATAAACTTGGTGAGAGTTTTATCACAAAGAAGAAATTTTGAATAACATGGAAAGCTCCTTCTATTTATCTTTCCCTGTCTGCATTCTGCAGCTATAAACCGCAAACATCCAAAGAGAAAATAGAAATATACAAGTGTATTCTATAATTAATGTATATTAATTATGATTAATTAAAGTTTAGTCTTCATGTCTTGGTCTTGAAATGCACAAATAAAACCCAATAATATTTTGGTGAAATTGTGACAATTGATGCTACAAATAGCTTCCATGCTATATGCTAATGCATATATATCTTGAAAATTGATATTCTGAAAAGGATTATTAGCTTCCAGTTTTGGGAACTTTAAAACATCTCTCCTTCCTCCATCTATCTTGTTGTTAGGAAGCCTGTTCCTTTTTTCTCTCTCCTACTCTCTTTTCTTTGCTTTTTTAACAAAAGAAAAGTGGATTTCTTCTTAACTTTTGAAAAAAAACCCAGAACCTTATGAATGCTATCTAAACACTATTTTTTACTCCTTTCCTGTCACCAGTATTTCTGAGAGAAATATTGCCATCAAATAAAGTTTTCTTAAGCCCTGACTTGTCTGAGCAAAAATAAATTTTGATTCCTTTCTGTAACACTGGTTAAGTCCTAAGGCAAAATGAAGCAAAGAGAAATATAGAATGTCTTCAGTTATAGATTTCATTTTCTTATATTCTTATCCTTTCATAGAAAAACATAGTTTTGTGACTACTGACCACTGTCACACCACATGACAGTGTCTGTTCTGTCATTCTCTGTATTCATTATATTACAGAAATCTGCACTTGGCTTCAGGAAATATAAGATAGGAAAAAGGTAAATAGCTCAAGTAAACAYGTTGTTCATTATCCTAATTAGAGTGGCATAAAAGGAAAGCTCTGACTGTAATGGCCAAAGTGGTCTTGATTATCAAACATGCTAAGAAATCTATACGGCACAAGGAAGGAAGGAAAAAAGTCTGGCTTGTTTTTATGAAGTTCAAATAGATGTGCCTGGACAAATAGTTCCTTGTTTTATGCATTTATGTCACATTTCAAAATTTAACAGTTCCAAACATCTACTGCATTCATTCCGATATATGATTCCTTTTTTTAAAGATGAGGTTTTAACTGACTTTCTATTACTTTTTCTCTATTATATAAAGTGAGACATGATGGTGATCCAGGAAGTTTAAGATTTTTATTGGAAAAAAAAAAGAAAGAAAGGAAGGAAAGTAAAGGAAGTAAAGAATAATTTCCCCTTTACAGACAACACTTGCTTTCACTGCTGGGGCAGTATTAATCAGTACAGACCGGAATTAGCTCTTTGTTATCCCAGCTATGGCATCTCTCCTTGGTATTCCAAGGAGATTGGAATTCCAAGGAGACCAGTGCAACACTTTCACTGCACCCAGTGACTGCATCTACAGTCATTCAGACTCCTTTCTTCAATGCTGAAAAGCATGAAGGTAGCTGAAAGGCACCACCCTGGCACTGGGTGCTCAGTCATCTCCCACTCCATGACTGTGGGTGTGAAGGTCATAACAATGACAGAGGAGAGCTGAACCCTGTTGTAGCCAAGCCAGAGACTGCAATGGAATGAAAACAACTGGCCTCACAAATCCTCATGACTCAGTTGTCCCATGACACTAAGGCAACAGATAGTTTGAACTTAACTCATCTTCTCAGCTCCATAATGTTCTATTTCCTAACATTTCAGTTTATTACAGTATGAAATTTTTAAGTTGAAATCCCATCAAGTGAAAATTTGCTTAGTAATGAACTAATGAACTCCTTTGTTGTGGATCTGCTATTTAATTTTTGCAAATCAGTCTCAGGGGTCCTTTGTACGTCAACAGTTATTTTCAATAATCAACAATCAGATCATTATAAGCCATTACCAAACTTGAAGCTTGTGCCCACATTTATCCTTTCATTTTCTTTAGTATGCTGGTGTAACCGTATACGTTGTCTTGGTAGCAGAGAACTGACGCACTATGATATTTTGAAGTGCATGTGTTTAGAAAGTAACACTTTTTCTCTTGCCTCCTTTAGCAGAATTTGAGCACAGATTTTCTCTGTTTGAAGGTGAACCAGAAAGTCATTAGCAGATCCACTTCCCAGTTTGCTTCCTAGACAAAGGGATTTCTCATTAGCAAAGGGAGAACAGTACTAGCATTTCATGCAGAGGAAAAAAAAAAGGTGTTAGGATTCATTCTCTCTAATGGAAGAATTTCTTTCTAGCATTTGCTGGGAAAGATACTTTACAGGTTTCTTTTAGAAGAGCTAAGAATATATAAGATRGACTTCACTCTTCATTGCTCATGCTAATGGACTAAGAAATGAGTTATGTGAGTAGGAACACTGCAAGAGTTTCCCTACAGTGTTTCATGTATTAATTTACCAACTAACTGGCTGCTCTGGGGAGCATGGTTCCTCTTCATGTTTCCATCTCATACCCTAGATTGTCTCACCACAAAATGTGTTTTGGTATCACTTATGCTTAGATGTTCAGAGCTAAAACATATGATAATTAGATTTTGCTGCCCTGGAAGTTTTCTCTCTCTCTCTGCTTTTTGTTTTTTTTTAAAAAAAGAAAGAACATGTCAGAACACTGACATTTTGTTTCTGTCTGTATCAATAAAAAAAGCCAATAGAAATGCTCATATTAAGCACATTACTCAGATGATAACTGTATAATTAACTATAAATATCAGATCAATGCTCCAGGTTGTACTTCAGCACAAGGATTTCATGTTACATGATTTTGTTTGTTTATATTTTCACATGATAATATATATGTATATACATATATGAGTGTATCTATCTGTATCTGTATCTGTATCTGTATCTGTATCTGTATCTGTATCTGTATCTATCTATATATCTTCATCCATAACAGCAGTTCTTCATTTAAGGCTTTTTGTCTGAGCTTCTATGTTCTTTATTCCAGGAATCCTGATCAGCAATGTGCATTACACTGCTTAAATGGATAATGCATGAAACTTGAGCCTTATGAATTTTCTGCTGTGTAAACCAAGCACATTTGAAAACAGACATTTCAGAAGTTTATTAAGTGGTATTAAATCAGCATAATTCCTTCACATGATTTACAGTAGTTGAGACTCTAGGTGTCTCATCTAGCATATCATACAGGTTATTCGTCAAGAGTAGCACTAGTTTCATATCAGACCAACATCTCTTTTGAAGTAAGCTAGTRTATTAGCTTAATAAATGTATATATTTTACAAGATGATCACTTAATTAGAAGATATCAAATATGCATCACTGATGAATGTTCTCATGTGTCTTCTGGGAACAGGAATGTGAGGATCAAGACTTCTATTTCTTTCTCTGTCCATCTTAAATTTGATTTGTTTTACCTTAACATCAAATCAACAGTCAAATACTCAATGACCTGGGTTAAGGGCATTTTCTGACTTTATAAGAGGTTATTCCTATGAATATTCTATTATTGATACAGAATCCTAGCATCATTAGCAGATAATTATCCCTAAAAGGTCAGTAACTTTTTGATGTACATAGTTCACCTAGTAAGAGGAAGACCTAATTTTCATTCTCCCTATTATAAATGCTCTACTAAGCAATGTCCTCTTCCATCTTATTTATCAGACTAAGAAAAATGATCAACTCTGCCAAAAATAAAAACAAGCAAATAAACAAAAACAAACAAACAAACAAACAAACAAACAAACAAAACCCCACAGCAGTGTGATAACAGAGCATGTTTTGTCATAACTAATTGAGGGAATAGAATGGTTTATTTTAAGATATTGTGGCTATTTATTTTGATTCCTTCAACTGTTTGTTTTCTTCAGTATGGAGGGAACTAGACATGATAGATTTACTTGGGACAAAGAGAAATACCAGATACCAGAGATAAACTCCTCCTTAAACTCTGTCTCACAAATTGCCTCTGCCTATGTAATCAAATCCCAGACACCTCAAAACAGAAAATCAAAGAAAGCAGGACCATGAARGTCTCGCACAGCTCAGACTCTTCCTGTTGTCTGGCTTCAACTTTTTTATGAGTAGTGGTGACAATACAAAATTTCTTCAGGGAAACTGCTACTGAGTCAGGTCATTTTGTTATTTTTTTCTTTTTAAGCAAATCTGTGACTAAATTACCATTTTTTTATATATCATACTTCTGATTCCTTAAATAAGAGAAACTATTCCACCACATTTTCACAATTGTGTTATTTAGAAATGTCTTAAAGTCATTTAGTCTAGGTTTTGAATCTTAATGTTGCAGAGGTATACACCTTCCCTTGCCTTTTCTTCAGTTTTCACAGAGAGATCTTTGGAAGGAATTTCAAGGAGATTAGCACAGAGTGTTTGAGGGAGGTAAATCACAAGTCCCTAGGTACCATCAAGAAAACCTATTCTATCTGTGTGTGTGTGTCGCCTTAGTAAATATTGAAAAACCTATCATAATGAAATCAAGTCTCAAAGGAAAAACACATTCTTGGCTACRCTACAATTAAATTCACTACAATTAATTCTTATGAAGAAAAATAAAGAGCTATTATTGTATTAAAATTAATCTTTAAGGTGATACTTCCGAACACAAGGCTTTTTTAATCTCCAAGTCCTTTACAGATTTCTGAGTCCCTCTAAAAGAAAAATCCAGGACTTATCTCTTAGGTTTTACACAATAAAGGCTAAATTTTCATTATGTGGGTACTGGCAAACTAAAGGTATTGGCAAGCTAAAAGGTATCAATCATTTGAACCATCTGTGACCTTCATGTGGAGAAAAGCAAAGTATCAAAATGTATTTTAATTTTATTAACAGAAAACACAATAGCAGCTGATCTACTACGTCAATGGTAGCTATTATCATACAGAATTTAATCAGTTTTCACTAAAATTTCCCTTTTGAAAAACATACTTGCTTGATATCCTTGGAAGCATAAAATGTATAGTTCATATATCTATATCTTAGCAGAAGACTGGATACTAAATAAGTGGGTTTTTTTTTCCGAAGTGATCTGGAAGATATCAAATATATCCTGTGTACAAAACACAATAGATTGTTCTCTCTAAAAAAATCTGTTTAGAATTTGAATTGTAACATTTAAATTAATTATATCCATCGTGATTATCTCTTCTGTTCCCCTACCTTATGTTTCCTATTAAGCCTGAAAACAAATCTTTATTTCAAACAAGAAAACAAGTCTTTATTTCAAATAGTTCTAACTTGTTGAAAAGAAAAAAACACAAAGAAGACAGACAAAAGACAAAGAGACAACAGCAAAAATCAGAGCAAACTTAGTTCTCTTTTGTGTGATAAATGACCACAATGTGCTTACAGATTCAAATGATAACAATAATATAAAGCAAGAACAATAACTTGAAGATACTTTGTGCAGGTATGAACTGACATTATTCTGTCATACTACAGAATATGCATAGAACATGTTTGTTATCTCCATAAAAAAAAATCACAATCAAGTGAGCTCTATATTACATAGTGAAGATGAAGACTGCAATTGAATAGTGTTTTTTTGGAATTGCTATAATTGTATAATTGATTTTAAAATAACATTTAGGATTTCATCAAGTAAAAAAGTTGTTCTATATCTATTTACAGGAGCTAAATAAAAAGAACTTTTTCTTGCTTTTAATCTCTGCTTTTCTAGACCTCTTTGTTTTTCTTGGGGGGAAAATAAGTCCTTAACAATTTACTACCAAGAGTTTCCCCTTAAAATCAAATTTCCCTTAAAATTAAATGTATCACTGAAATAAAAGAGGATCTAATCTTGCTTAAATAATGGAAGTTAAAATGCTTTGAAGTTGAATCAGAAGCTGAATAATGAATTACAGGTTATCTCTTTTCCTTCTTTCTTTCAAAAACTATTCCTTAAAGATAGCGTGTTTTGATTTTTTTWAATTTTATTCTAAAAATTAATCCTCAGAACAGTATTAGAGGCTTTCTGGAGAGAAAATTCTACATTGTAAGAATTCTCATTGCAATTCATATTGACTTCAGTGTGATCAACAGTTTTACTCCAGTTTCCCAGTTACTATTTAAAACTACCTGAATCTCTTTTTATTAATATTTCAATTATAGAAAACCTTGCAGAGTCTTCAACATCTATCATGCAAGACTTAGAACTAAGAATCTAACACTTATTTATTTCCTTTCAAAACTTTGAGATTTTGTCCCAAAGATTTATTTCAAGCATATACAGTTCTTCATTACCACATAAAAAAAAGGAGCTAATATAATGCTTTAGTCATAACTGTCATCCACTGCCCATTACCATTTTTGAAGGAAAATAAAAATGGAGTATGYCTACATGCATATTGTAGTATTTTTGGGTTAGCACAATGGAATATGCCAGGAAATATTTTGAAATAATACAAAATGAAAATAGATCAGTCTGGGAAATTCCGAATGYCGAAGTAATGAGCCGACTGGAATTTTCCTTTATTTATTTATTTATTACAAAATCAACACACATCCAGCCCAAAGTCAAGTCAAAAAAGAAATCAGAATTCCATTTAGCTACCTATTGGTTTGAATTTACTTTAAAAATGGTAGATTTGGAAAGTATATTCCTTTTATAGATAAATTAGTTCTCTGTGATTTTCTATGTTTTCATTTACAGTGTTCAATCTTATGTTTTACTGTCAAAAAATGTGTGTTGAATTGTGAAAGCAGCATCTATCTGATAATGTGTTTCTTTTCCACTCTGAGTGTGGTCAAATGCTAGAATAGGTTGTCTGCATTGTTTAGAGAATCTTCATCAAAATGCAACTGGGCACACTTCTAGCCATGTACTCCAGCTGACAGAACAGGAGGATTTGCATTTCATGAAAGTTTCTAGTTGTAAAGGTCAAGATTAAGTCCTCCTCCTTCTGACTTCTCTGGAAGAGAGAGGCTACTTATAAATACAATACAATTACAGAATTAATGAAAACAGGAGCATTTTTTTTTTCCAGCGGACGCTCATTCTCTTTCTGGTGGTGGAATGAGTATTCTGTTAACACCCATATGAAATACTGTTCTGTTCGAGTGGGCTAACAGACTACAGACTTATGTCCTGCTTTGATGTMTGATAGTACGTTAAATCAAGGCACATGGAAATAGAATGAATTGCAATTCCTTTCCTCCTAAAACTACAGAGAAGCTGTTTCTGACAGTCTTTTAAAAGCAGATTAGRTATGCATATACATATGTGCATATTAATATTGCAGGTAAAAAAGAAAAAATCTGCAGCATTGTTAGAGAACATGGGCTCATAAAATAAGAAACTGCATTATTCATCAGTGTTCTTATTTACTAGCTGCAATAAGTAGACTGGAAGAGCTCAAAACCAGAAAATCAGTTTTAGAGAGACCAAAGCCCTTTCCATGAACATTAAAGAAAATTCAAGAGGAGAATCAAAACACGTCTTCGAAAGAAGGATTTCAGGTTTGCCCATTGATTAAACACCATCATAAAGTAAAATGAAATACACAATTGTAATTTCATAAACTACATGGTAATTACACCACTGTAAATATGAAGGATTAAGTAAATACATAGCAAGATTACACATGTATTACTTCACAGAAACTTGTATATGTGACCTGTAACTCTTAGTGGTATTTCACTATGGGCCAAGGTTCCTGGGCATTTGTCTCAACACAACTCTCTTGTCTCCAGAATCTTTCCCATTTCCAGCATTTTTGGCCCCCAAGGAGCATCTCCTCCTATTTTTTTCCAAGATTGCTTTTTATTTTCAGGAACCATAATCCTGTAGTAGATGAGAAGGAGTTATCTGCGGAACACTTGCAGTTACAAACATGTRCAAGCTGAAGAAAAGCAATGGTTGCCTCATGTTTACATTACAAACATGAGACTAAAGAAAGAATTCCGATTTTCATCAAGCAACTTAATGTTTTGAGCTGTGATACTTATAAGTTAACTGAGAAGTATGTGAACATTTTTATTTTGGAGTTTCACAGCTAGCCTCAAATCCATCTGGGATACTAAAAATAAGAAGAAATAAATAAAAGAAGAAACACTTTTTTTTCCTCCRCCTAGAATATTTGATAGTCACACTTGCCCTGTAAATCATAGAGCTCTGTGTTAGTGATACAACATTAGATACTGAATTTCATTTCCTCAGGTACCAGAGTACCTGCCAGATTATCTGTGCATGAGTTTGATGCAGATGTGAACCAATTCAGTGACACTTAATCAGGAAAATCTTGAATGTAGTGAAAGTTGGATGGGACATCTGAAGAAATAGTCTCAGTGAATACAGTGAATATATATATTCCAACTCCTGTACTCAGCTGTCTTTTTGAGTGTATATATGTGATTTCTGAGTGCTTGTGAGCTTGTGAGTTGGCATTGCTTTTGCTGGG